>NW_026137532.1:0-37224 GCF_009805555.1 Andrographis paniculata | reverse complement strand
ACCTTGTCCGCCGACGAACCCGTGTCAACGCGAGAAGTCGAGTAAGCTTATCATTTAGAGAAAAAGAGAACTCGTAACAAGGATTCTATAGTTGAACCGCGGAGGATCATTGTCGATGTCTATCCCGGCAGACAACAGCGAATTCGTGACCCGACGTACGAATGCCGGTCAGGCAGTCCGTCGAGACAGAGTGGGCGCCCCAAAAAACTCCAGCACGGATTTTTCGCGAATATGTAGGAAGCCAAAATAGATTTCCTGCGATGCCCGTCGCGGCCAAGAATCGCGAACGAAGACCTTGTCCGCCGTTCACGGACCCGTCGTCCACCGTATATTGCGAACGAGGATTCGCGCACGGGCGCCGACGAACCTGCGTCAACGCGAGAAGTCGAGTTCGCCTTATCGTTTAGAGAAAAGAGAACTCGTAACAAGGATTCTATAGTTGAACCTGCGGAAGGATCACTGTCGATGTCTGTCCCGGCAGACAACAACGAATTCGTGACCCGACGTACGAATGCCGGTCAGGCCGTCCGTCGAGACAGAGTGGGCGCCCCAAAAAACTCCTGCGCGGATTTTTTCGCGAATATGTAGGAAGCCAAAATAGATTTCCTGCGATGCCCGTCGCCGCCAAAAATCGCGAACGACGACCTTGTCCGCCGTTCACGGACCCGTCGTCCGACCGTATATTGCGAACAAGGATTCGCGCACGGGCGCCGACGAACCCGCGTCTAACGCGAGAAGTCGAATTCGCCTTATCGTTTAGAGAAAAGAAAACTCGTAACAAGGATTCTATAGTTGAATCTGCGGAAGGATCACTGTCGATGTCTGTCGCGGCAGACAACAGCGAATTCGTGACCCGACGTACGATGCCGGTCAGGCCGTCCGTCGATACAGAGGGGCGCCCCAATAAACTCCTGCCCGGATTTTTTCGAAAATATGTAGGAAGCCAAAATAGATTTCCTGCGATGCCCGTCGCGGCCGAAAATCGCGAACGACGACCTTGTCCGCCATTCACGGATCCGTCGTCCAGCCGTATATTGCGAACGAGGATTTGCGCACGGGCGCCGACGAACCTGCATCAACGCGAGAAGTCGAGTTCGCCTTATCATTTAGAGAAAAGAGAACTCGTAACAAGGATTCTATAGTTGAACCTGCGGAAGGATCATTGTCGATGTCTGTCCCGGCAGACAACAGCGAATTCGTGACCCGACGTACGAATGCCGCTCAGGCCGTCCATCGACACAGAGTGGGCGCCCCAATAAATTTCTGCACGGCTTTTTTTGCGAATATGTAGGCAGCAAAAATAGATTTCCTGCGATGCCCGTCGCGGCCGAAAATCGCGAACGACGACCTTGTCCGCCGTTCACGGATCCATCGTCCAGCCGTATATTGTGAACGAGGATTCGCGCACGGGCGCCGACGAACCCGCGTCAACGCGACATGTCGAGTAAGCCTTATCGTTTAGAGAAAAGAGAACTCGTATAAGGGATTCTATAGTTGAACCTGCGGCAGTATCATTGTCGATGTCTGTCCCGGCAGACAACAGCGAATTCGTGACCCGACGTACGAATGCCGGTCAGGCCGTCCGTCGAGACAGAGTGGGCACCACAATAAACTCCTGCGCGGATTTTTCGCGAATATGTAGGCAGGAAAAATAGATTTCCTGCGATGCCCGTCGCGGCCGAAAATCGCGAACGACAACCTTGTCCGCCGTTCACGGATTCGTCGTCCAGCCGTATATTCCGAACGAGGATTCGCGCACGGGCGCCGACGAACCCGTGTCAACGCGAGAAGTCGAGTAAGCTTATCATTTAGAGAAAAGAGAACTCGTAACAAGGATTCTATAGTTGAACCTGCGGCAGGATCATTGTCGATGTCTGTCCCGGCAGACAACAGCGAATTCGTGACCCGACGTACGAATGCCGCTCAGGCCGTCCATCGACACAGAGTGGGCGCCCCAATAAATTTATGCGCGGCTTTTTTTGCGAATATGTAGGCAGCAAAAATAGATTTCCTGCGATGCCCGTCGCGGCCGAAAATCGCGAACGACGACCTTGTCCGCCGTTCACGGATCCATCGTCCAGCCGTATATTGTGAACGAGGATTCGCGCACGGGCGCCGACGAACCCGCGTCAATGCGACATGTCGAGTAAGCCTTATCGTTTAGAGAAAAGAGAACTCGTATAAGGGATTCTATAGTTGAACCTGCGGCAGTATCATTGTCGATGTATGTCCCGGCAGACAACAGCGAATTCGTGACCCGACGTACGAATGCCGGTCAGGCCGTCCGTCGAGACAGAGTGGGCACCACAATAAACTCTTGCGCGGATTTTTTCGCGAATATGTAGGCAGAAAAATAGATTTCCTGCGATGCCCGTCGCGGCCGAAAATCGCGAACGACAACCTTGTCCGCCGTTCACGGATCCGTCGTCCAGCCGTATATTCCGAACGAGGATTCGCGCACGGGCGCCGACGAACCCGTGTCAACGCGAGAAGTCGAGTAAGCTTATCATTTAGAGAAAAGAGAACTCGTAACAAGGATTCTATAGTTGAACCTGCGGCAAGATCATTGTCGATGTCTGTCCCGGCAGACAACAGCGAATTCGTGACCCGACGTACGAATGCCGCTCAGGCCGTCCATCGACACAGAGTGGGCGCCCCAATAAATTTATGCGCGGCTTTTTTTGCGAATATGTAGGCAGCAAAAATAGATTTCCTGCGATGCCCGTCGCGGCCGAAAATCGCGAACGACGACCTTGTCCGCCGTTCACGGACCCGTCGTCCAGCCGTATATTGCGAACGAGGATTCGCGCACGGGCGCCGACGAACCCGCGTCAACGCGACATGTCGAGTAAGTCTTATCGTTTAGAGAAAAGAGAACTCGTAAAAGGGATTCTATAGTTGAACCTGCGGCAGTATCATTGTCGATGTCTGTCCCGGCAGACAACAGCGAATTCGTGACCCGACGTACGAATGCCGGTCAGGCCGTCTGTCGAGACAGAGTGGGCACCACAATAAACTCCTGCGCGGATTTTTTCGCGAATATGTAGGCAGGAAAAATAGATTTCCTGCGATGCCCGTCGCGGCCGAAAATCGCGAACGACAACCTTGTCCGCCGTTCACGGATCCGTCGTCCAGCCGTATATTCCGAACGAGGATTCGCGCACGGGCGCCGACGAACCCGTGTCAACGCGAGAAGTCGAGTAAGCTTATCATTTAGAGAAAAGAGAACTCGTAACAAGGATTCTATAGTTGAACCTGCGGCAGGATCATTGTCGATGTCTATCCCGGCAGACAACAGCGAATTCGTGACCCGACGTACGAATGCATGTCAGGCAGTCCGTCGAGACAGAGTGGGCGCCCCAAAAAACTCCAGCGCGGATTTTTTCGCGAATATGTAGGAAGCCAAAATAGATTTCCTGCGATGCCCGTCGCGGCCAAGAATCGCGAACGAAGACCTTGTCCGCCGTTCACGGACCCGTCGTCCAACCGTATATTGCGAACGAGGATTCGCGCACGGGCGCCGACGAACCTGCGTCAACGCGAGAAGTCGAGTTCGCCTTATCGTTTAGAGAAAAGAGAACTCGTAACAAGGATTCTATAGTTGAACCTTCGGCAGGATCACTGTCGATGTCTGTCCCGGCAGACAACAACGAATTCGTGACCCGACGTACGAATGCCGGTCAGGCCGTCCGTCGAGACAGAGTGGGCGCCCCAAAAAACTCCTGCGCGGATTTTTTCGTGAATATGTAGGAAGCCAAAATAGATTTCCTGCGATGCCCGTCGCCGCCAAAAATCGCGAACGACGACCTTGTCCGCCGTTCACGGACCCGTCGTCCGACCGTATATTGCGAACAAGGATTCGCGCACGGGCGCCGACGAACCCGCGTCTACGCGAGAAGTCGAATTCGCCTTATCGTTTAGAGAAAAGAAAACTCGTAACAAGGATTCTATAGTTGAGTCTGCGGAAGGATCACTGTCGAAGTCTGTCCCGGCAGACAACAGCGAATTCGTGACCCGACGTACGAATGCCGGTCAGGCCGTCCGTCGATACAGAGTGGGCGCCCCAATAAACTCCTGCCCGGATTTTTTCGAAAATATGTAGGAAGCCAAAATAGATTTCCTGCGATGCCCGTCGCGGCCGAAAATCGCGAACGACGACCTTGTCCGCCATTCACGGATCCGTCGTCCAGCCGTATATTGCGAATGAGGATTTGCGCACGGGCGCCGACGAACCTGCATCAACGCGAGAAGTCGAGTTCGCCTTATCATTTAGAGAAAAGAGAACTCGTAACAAGGATTCTATAGTTGAACCTGCGGCAGGATCATTGTCGATGTCTGTCCCGGCAGACAACAGCGAATTCGTGACCCGACGTACGAATGCCGCTCAGGCCGTCCATCGACACAGAGTGGGCGCCCCAATAAATTTCTGCACGGCTTTTTTTGCGAATATGTAGGCAGCAAAAATAGATTTCCTGCGATGCCCGTCGCGGCCGAAAATCGCGAACGACGACCTTGTCCGCCGTTCACGGATCCATCGTCCAGCCGTATATTGTGAACGAGGATTCGCGCACGGGCGCCGACGAACCCGCGTCAACGCGACATGTCGAGTAAGCCTTATCGTTTAGAGAAAAGAGAACTCGTATAAGGGATTCTATAGTTGAACCTGCGGCAGTATCATTGTCGATGTCTGTCCCGGCAGACAACAGCGAATTCGTGACCCGACGTACGAATGCCGGTCAGGCCGTCCGTCGAGACAGAGTGGGCACCACAATAAACTCCTGCGCGGATTTTTTCGCGAATATGTAGGCAGGAAAAATAGATTTCCTGCGATGCCCGTCGCGGCCGAAAATCGCGAACGACGACCTTGTCCGCCGTTCACGGATCCATCGTCCAGCCGTATATTGTGAACGAGGATTCGCGCACGGGCGCCGACGAACCCGCGTCAACGCGACATGTCGAGTAAGCCTTATCGTTTAGAGAAAAGAGAACTCGTATAAGGGATTCTATAGTTGAACCTGCGGCAGTATCATTGTCGATGTCTGTCCCGGCAGACAACAGCGAATTCGTGACCCGACGTACGAATGCCGCTCAGGCCGTCCATCGACACAGAGTGGGCGCCCCAATAAATTTATGCGCGGCTTTTTTTGCGAATATGTAGGCAGCAAAAATAGATTTCCTGCGATGCCCGTCGCGGCCGAAAATCGCGAACGACGACCTTGTCCGCCGTTCACGGACCCGTCGTCCAGCCGTATATTGCGAACGAGGATTCGCGCACGGGCGCCGACGAACCCGCGTCAACGCGACATGTCGAGTAAGTCTTATCGTTTAGAGAAAAGAGAACTCGTAAATGGGATTCTATAGTTGAACCTGCGGCAGTATCATTGTCGATGTCTGTCCCGGCAGACAACAGCGAATTCGTGACCCGACGTACGAATGCCGGTCAGGCCGTCTGTCGAGACAGAGTGGGCACCACAATAAACTCCTGCGCGGATTTTTTCGCGAATATGTAGGCAGGAAAAATAGATTTCCTGCGATGCCCGTCGCGGCCGAAAATCGCGAACGACAACCTTGTCCGCCGTTCACGGATCCGTCGTCCAGCCGTATATTCCGAACGAGGATTCGCGCACGGGCGCCGACGAACCCGTGTCAACGCGAGAAGTCGAGTAAGCTTATCATTTAGAGAAAAGAGAACTCGTAACAAGGATTCTATAGTTGAACCTGCGGCAGGATCATTGTCGATGTCTGTCCCGGCAGACAACAGCGAATTCGTGACCCGACGTACGAATGCCGGTCAGGCAGTCCGTCGAGACAGAGTGGGCGCCCCAAAAAACTCCAGCGCGGATTTTTTCGCGAATATGTAGGAAGCCAAAATAGATTTCCTGCGATGCCCGTCGCGGCCAAGAATCGCGAACGAAGACCTTGTCCGCCGTTCACGGACCCGTCGTCCAACCGTATATTGCGAACGAGGATTCGCGCACGGGCGCCGACGAACCTGCGTCAACGCGAGAAGTCGAGTTCGCCTTATCGTTTAGAGAAAAGAGAACTCGTAACAAGGATTCTATAGTTGAACCTTCGGCAGGATCACTGTCGATGTCTGTCCCGGCAGACAACAACGAATTCGTGACCCGACGTACGAATGCCGGTCAGGCCGTCCGTCGAGACAGAGTGGGCGCCCCAAAAAACTCCTGCGCGGATTTTTTCGCGAATATGTAGGAAGCCAAAATAGATTTCCTGCGATGCCCGTCGCCGCCAAAAATCGCGAACGACGACCTTGTCCGCCGTTCACGGACCCGTCGTCCAACCGTATATTGCGAACAAGGATTCGCGCACGGGCGCCGACGAACCCGCGTCTACGCGAGAAGTCGAATTCGCCTTATCGTTTAGAGAAAAGAAAACTCGTAACAAGGATTCTATAGTTGAATCTGCGGAAGGATCACTGTCGATGTCTGTCCCGGCAGACAACAGCGAATTCGTGACCCGACGTACGAATGCCGGTCAGGCCGTCCGTCGACACAGAGTGGGCGCCCCAATAAACTCCTGCCCGGATTTTTTCGAAAATATGTAGGAAGCCAAAATAGATTTCCTGCGATGCCCGTCGCGGCCGAAAATCGGGAACGACGACCTTGTCCGCCATTCACGGATCCGTCGTCCAGCCGTATATTGCGAACGAGGATTTGCGCACGGGCGCCGACGAACCTGCATCAACGCGAGAAGTCGAGTTCGCCTTATCATTTAGAGAAAAGAGAACTCGTAACAAGGATTCTATAGTTGCAGCTGCGGAAGGATCATTGTCGATGTCTGTCCCGGCAGACAACAGCGAATTCGTGACCCGACGTACGAATGCCGCTCAGGCCGTCCATCGACACAGAGTGGGCGCCCCAATAAATTTCTGCACGGCTTTTTTTGCGAATACGTAGGCAGCAAAAATAGATTTCCTGCGATGCCCGTCGCGGCCGAAAATCGCGAACGACGACCTTGTCCGCCGTTCACGGATCCATCGTCCAGCCGTATATTGTGAACGAGGATTCGCGCACGGGCGCCGACGAACCTGCGTCAACGCGAGAAGTCGAGTTCGCCTTATCGTTTAGAGAAAAGAGAACTCGTAACAAGGATTCTATAGTTGAACCTTCGGCAGGATCACTGTCGATGTCTGTCCGGGCAGACAACAACGAATTCGTGACCCGACGTACGAATGCCGGTCAGGCCGTCCGTCGAGACAGAGTGGGCGCCCCAAAAAACTCCTGCGCGGATTTTTTCGTGAATATGTAGGAAGCCAAAATAGATTTCCTGCGATGCCCGTCGCCGCCAAAAATCGCGAACGACGACCTTGTCCGCCGTTCACGGACCCGTCGTCCGACCGTATATTGCGAACAAGGATTCGCGCACGGGCGCCGACGAACCCGCGTCTACGCGAGAAGTCGAATTCGCCTTATCGTTTAGAGAAAAGAAAACTCGTAACAAGGATTCTATAGTTGAATCTGCGGAAGGATCACTGTCGATGTCTGTCCCGGCAGACAACAGCGAATTCGTGACCCGACGTACGAATGCCGGTCAGGCCGTCCGTCGATACAGAGTGGGCGCCCCAATAAACTCCTGCCCGGATTTTTTCGAAAATATGTAGGAAGCCAAAATAGATTTCCTGCGATGCCCGTCGCGGCCGAAAATCGCGAACGACGACCTTGTCCGCCATTCACGGATCCGTCGTCCAGCCGTATATTGCGAACGAGGATTTGCGCACGGGCGCCGACGAACCTGCATCAACGCGAGAAGTCGAGTTCGCCTTATCATTTAGAGAAAAGAGAACTCGTAACAAGGATTCTATAGTTGAAGCTGCGGAAGGATCATTGTCGATGTCTGTCCCGGCAGACAACAGCGAATTCGTGACCCGACGTACGAATGCCGCTCAGGCCGTCCATCGACACAGAGTGGGCGCCCCAATAAATTTCTGCACGGCTTTTTTTGCGAATATGTAGGCAGCAAAAATAGATTTCCTGCGATGCCCGTCGCGGCCGAAAATCGCGAACGCCGACCTTGTCCGCCGTTCACGGATCCATCGTCCAGCCGTATATTGTGAACGAGGATTCGCGCACGGGCGCCGACGAACCCGCGTCAACGCGACATGTCGAGTAAGCCTTATCGTTTAGAGAAAAGAGAACTCGTATAAGGGATTCTATAGTTGAACCTGCGGCAGTATCATTGTCGATGTCTGTCCCGGCAGACAACAGCGAATTCGTGACCCGACGTACGAATGCCGGTCAGGCCGTCCGTCGAGACAGAGTGGGCACCACAATAAACTCCTGCGCGGATTTTTTCGCGAATATGTAGGCAGGAAAAATAGATTTCCTGCGATGCCCGTCGCGGCCGAAAATCGCGAACGACAACCTTGTCCGCCGTTCACGGATTCGTCATCCAGCCGTATATTCCGAACGAGGATTCGCGCACGGGCGCCGACGAACCCGTGTCAACGCGAGAAGTCGAGTAAGCTTATCATTTAGAGAAAAGAGAACTCGTAACAAGGATTCTATAGTTGAACCTGCGGCAGGATCATTGTCGATGTCTGTCCCGGCAGACAACAGCGAATTCGTGACCCGACGTACGAATGCCGCTCAGGCCGTCCATCGACACAGAGTGGGCGCCCCAATAAATTTATGCGCGGCTTTTTTTGCGAATATGTAGGCAGCAAAAATAGATTTCCTGCGATGCCCGTCGCGGCCGAAAATCGCGAACGACGACCTTGTCCGCCGTTCACGGATCCATCGTCCAGCCGTATATTGTGAACGAGGATTCGCGCACGGGCGCCGACGAACCCGCGTCAACGCGACATGTCGAGTAAGCCTTATCGTTTAGAGAAAAGAGAACTCGTATAAGGGATTCTATAGTTGAACCTACGGCAGTATCATTGTCGATGTATGTCCCGGCAGACAACAGCGAATTCGTGACCCGACGTACGAATGCCGGTCAGGCCGTCCGTCGAGACAGAGTGGGCACCACAATAAACTCCTGCGCGGATTTTTTCGCGAATATGTAGGCAGGAAAAATAGATTTCCTGCGATGCCCGTCGCGGCCGAAAATCGCGAACGACAACCTTGTCCGCCGTTCACGGATCCGTCGTCCAGCCGTATATTCCGAACGAGGATTCGCGCACGGGCGCCGACGAACCCGTGTCAACGCGAGAAGTCGAGTAAGCTTATCATTTAGAGAAAAGAGAACTCGTAACAAGGATTCTATAGTTGAACCTGCGGCAAGATCATTGTCGATGTCTGTCCCGGCAGACAACAGCGAATTCGTGACCCGACGTACGAATGCCGCTCAGGCCGTCCATCGACACAGAGTGGGCGCCCCAATAAATTTATGCGCGGCTTTTTTTGCGAATATGTAGGCAGCAAAAATAGATTTCCTGCGATGCCCGTCGCGGCCGAAAATCGCGAACGACGACCTTGTCCGCCGTTCACGGACCCGTCGTCCAGCCGTATATTGCGAACGAGGATTCGCGCACGGGCGCCGACGAACCCGCGTCAACGCGACATGTCGAGTAAGTCTTATCGTTTAGAGAAAAGAGAACTCGTAAATGGGATTCTATAGTTGAACCTGCGGCAGTATCATTGTCGATGTCTGTCCCGGCAGACAACAGCGAATTCGTGACCCGACGTACGAATGCCGGTCAGGCCGTCTGTCGAGACAGAGTGGGCACCACAATAAACTCCTGCGCGGATTTTTTCGCGAATATGTAGGCAGGAAAAATAGATTTCCTGCGATGCCCGTCGCGGCCGAAAATCGCGAACGACAACCTTGTCCGCCGTTCACGGATCCGTCGTCCAGCCGTATATTCCGAACGAGGATTCGCGCACGGGCGCCGACGAACCCGTGTCAACGCGAGAAGTCGAGTAAGCTTATCATTTAGAGAAAAGAGAACTCGTAACAAGGATTCTATAGTTGAACCTGCGGCAGGATCATTGTCGATGTCTATCCCGGCAGACAACAGCGAATTCGTGACCCGACGTACGAATGCCGGTCAGGCAGTCCGTCGAGACAGAGTGGGCGCCCCAAAAAACTCCAGCGCGGATTTTTTCGCGAATATGTAGGAAGCCAAAATAGATTTCCTGCGATGCCCGTCGCGGCCAAGAATCGCGAACGAAGACCTTGTCCGCCGTTCACGGACCCGTCGTCCAACCGTATATTGCGAACGAGGATTCGCGCACGGGCGCCGACGAACCTGCGTCAACGCGAGAAGTCGAGTTCGCCTTATCGTTTAGAGAAAAGAGAACTCGTAACAAGGATTCTATAGTTGAACCTTCGGCAGGATCACTGTCGATGTCTGTCCCGGCAGACAACAACGAATTCGTGACCCGACGTACGAATGCCGGTCAGGCCGTCCGTCGAGACAGAGTGGGCGCCCCAAAAAACTCCTGCGCGGATTTTTTCGCGAATATGTAGGAAGCCAAAATAGATTTCCTGCGATGCCCGTCGCCGCCAAAAATCGCGAACGACGACCTTGTCCGCCGTTCACGGACCCGTCGTCCAACCGTATATTGCGAACAAGGATTCGCGCACGGGCGCCGACGAACCCGCGTCTACGCGAGAAGTCGAATTCGCCTTATCGTTTAGAGAAAAGAAAACTCGTAACAAGGATTCTATAGTTGAATCTGCGGAAGGATCACTGTCGATGTCTGTCCCGGCAGACAACAGCGAATTCGTGACCCGACGTACGAATGCCGGTCAGGCCGTCCGTCGACACAGAGTGGGCGCCCCAATAAACTCCTGCCCGGATTTTTTCGAAAATATGTAGGAAGCCAAAATAGATTTCCTGCGATGCCCGTCGCGGCCGAAAATCGCGAACGACGACCTTGTCCGCCATTCACGGATCCGTCGTCCAGCCGTATATTGCGAACGAGGATTTGCGCACGGGCGCCGACGAACCTGCATCAACGCGAGAAGTCGAGTTCGCCTTATCATTTAGAGAAAAGAGAACTCGTAACAAGGATTCTATAGTTGAAGCTGCGGAAGGATCATTGTCGATGTCTGTCCCGGCAGACAACAGCGAATTCGTGACCCGACGTACGAATGCCGCTCAGGCCGTCCATCGACACAGAGTGGGCGCCCCAATAAATTTCTGCACGGCTTTTTTTGCGAATACGTAGGCAGCAAAAATAGATTTCCTGCGATGCCCGTCGCGGCCGAAAATCGCGAACGACGACCTTGTCCGCCGTTCACGGATCCATCGTCCAGCCGTATATTGTGAACGAGGATTCGCGCACGGGCGCCGACGAACCCGCGTCAACGCGACATGTCGAGTAAGCCTTATCGTTTAGAGAAAAGAGAACTCGTATAAGGGATTCTATAGTTGAACCTGCGGCAGTATCATTGTCGATGTCTGTCCCGGCAGACAACAGCGAATTCGTGACCCGACGTACGAATGCCGGTCAGGCCGTCCGTCGAGACAGAGTGGGCACCACAATAAACTCCTGCGCGGATTTTTTTGCGAATATGTAGGCAGGAAAAATAGATTTCCTGCGATGCCCGTCGCGGCCGAAAATCGCGAACGACAACCTTGTCCGCCGTTCACGGATCCGTCGTCCAGCCGTATATTCCGAACGAGGATTCGCGCACGGGCGCCGACGAACCCGTGTCAACGCGAGAAGTCGAGTAAGCTTATCATTTAGAGAAAAGAGAACTCGTAACAAGGATTCTATAGTTGAACCTGCGGCAGGATCATTGTCGATGTCTGTCCCGGCAGACAACAGCGAATTCGTGACCCGACGTACGAATGCCGGTCAGGCCGTCCGTCGAGACAGAGTGGGCACCACAATAAACTCCTGCGCGGATTTTTTCGCGAATATGTAGGCAGGAAAAATAGATTTCCTGCGATGCCCGTCGCGGCCGAAAATCGCGAACGACAACCTTGTCCGCCGTTCACGGATTCGTCGTCCAACCGTATATTGCAAACAAGGTTTCGCGCACGGGCGCCAACGAACCCGCGTCAACGCGAGAAGTCGAGTTCGCCTTATCGTTTAGAGAAAAGAGAACTCGTAACAAGGATTCTATAGTTGAACCTGCGGCAGGATCACTGTCGATGTCTGTCCCGGCAGACAACAGCGAATTCGTGACCCGACGTACGAATGCCGGTCAGGCCGTCCGTCGACACAGAGTGGGCGCCCCAATAAACTCCTGCCCGGATTTTTTCGCGAATATGTAGGAAGCCAAAATAGGTTTCCTGCGATGCCCGTCGCAGCCGAAAATCGCGAACGACGACCTTGTCCGCCGTTCACGGATCCGTCGTCCAGCCGTATATTGCGAACGAGGATTTGCGCACGGGCGCCTACGAACCTGCGTAAACGCGAGAAGTCGAGTTCGCCTTATCGTTTAGAGAAAAGAGAACTCGTAACAAGGATTCTATAGTTGAACCTGCGGCAGGATCATTGTCGATGTCTGTCCCGGCAGACAACAGCGAATTCGTGACCCGACGTACGAATGCCGGTCGGCCGTCCATCGACATAGAGTGGGCGCCCCAATAAACTGCTGCGCGGATTTTTACGCGAATATGTAGGCAGCAAAAATAGATTTCCTGCGATGCCCGTCGCGGCCAAAAATTGCGAACGACGACCTTGTCCGCCGTTCACGGACCCGTCGTCCAGCCGTATATTGCGAACGAGAATTCGCGCACGGGCGCCGACGAACCCGCGTCAACGCGAGAAGTCGAGTTCGCCTTATCGTTTAGAGAAAAGAGAACTCGTAACAAGGATTCTATAGTTGAACCTGCGGCAGGATCATTGTCGATGTCTGTCCCGTCAGACAACATCGAATTCGTGACCCTACGTACGAATGCCGGTCGGCCGTCCATCGACATAGAGTGGGCGCACCAATAAACTCTTGCGCGGATTTTTACGCGAATATGTAGGCAGCAAAAATAGATTTCTTGCGATGCCCGTTGCGGCCAAAAATCGCGAACGACGACCTTGTCCCCCGTTCACGGACCCGTCGTCTAGCGGTATATTGCGAACGAGGATTCGCGCACGGGCGCCGACGAACCCGCGTCAACGCAAGAAATCAAGTTCGCCTTGTCGCTTAGAGAAAAGAGAACTCGTAACAAGGATTCTATAGTTGAACCTGCGGCAGGATCATTGTCGATGTCTGTCCCGGCAGACAACAGCGAATTCGTGACCCGACGTACGAATGCCGGTCAGGCCGTCCGTCGAGACAGAGTGGGTGCCCAAAAAAACTCCTGCCCGAATTTTTTCGCGAATATGTAGGAAGCAAAAATAGATTTCCTGCGATGCCCTTCGCGGCCAAAAATCCCGAACGACGACCTTGTCCGCCGTTCACGGACCCGTCGTCCAGTCGAATATTGCGTTCAAGGATTCGCGCACGGGCGCCGACGAACCCGCGTCAACGCGAGAAATCGAGTTCACCTTATCGTTTAGAGAAAAGAGAACTCGTAACAAGGATTCTATAGTTGAACCTGCGGTAGGATCTTTTTCGATGTCTGTCCCGGCAGACAACAGTGAATTTATGACCCGACGTACGAATGCCGGTCAGGCCGTTCCTCGACACGGAGTGGGCGCCCCAAAAAACTCCTGCGCGGATTTTTTCGTGAATATGTAGGAAGCGAAAATAGATTTCCTGCGATGCCCGTCGCGGCCAAGAATCGCGAACGACGACCTTGTCCGCCGTTCACGGACCCGTCGTCCAGCCGTATATTGCGAACGAGGATTCGCGCACGGGCGCCGACGAACCCGCGTCAACGCGAGAAGTCGAGTAAGCCTTATCGTTTATTGAAAAGAGAACTCGTAACAAGGATTCTATAGTTGAACCTGCGGAAGGATCATTGTCGATGTCTGTCCCGGTAGACAACAGAGAATTCGGGACCCGATGTACGAATGCCGATCAGGCTGTCCATCGGGTCAGGGTGGGCGCCCCAAAAAACTCCTGCGTGGATTTTTTCGCGAATATGTAGGCAGCAAAAATGGATTTCCTGCGATGCCTGTCGCGGCCAAAAATCGTGAACGACGACCTTGTCTGCCGTTCACGGACCGTCGTCCAGTCGTATTGTAATGCCCCGATTTCGGAATGTATAAAATAATATTATTATAGCAAATAAATATTTTTATAATATTTTGGAATCAAGAAATTAATATTGTGGAATAAATTTTATTCCTATTTTATATATTGATTATGATTAAAAAGACTGTTAAACGGATAATATCAATGAGGATAAATATAAAATATAATATATAATTTAATAATATAATATAATAAATAAATAAAGAAGATAAAGATGTTAATGTTAATAATAATATAATATAATATAATATAATATAATAATAATAATATAATATATATGTGTATATATATTATACATATATATATATAAAAACAAACAAACCTTACCTCGAAACGAAGGAACGCAGAAGACGAAACGCGAAGGAGAAGAAGAAAGGAGAAGAAAAAAAAAAGGAAGAAAAAGATTTAGCCGTCCGATTCCAATTCCGACTTGGGTATGGTATTCCTTGCTATTCGTAGAGTCCGATTATAAATTTTAATACGAATTTTGATATTGGAGTATTAAATTAGAAATTCTTCAAAAATTCAAAATTGGCTATTTAGCTATTTAATCGATGAATTTCTTTAGCTAATAGCCTATTCGTAGCGCTGACGTTATATTTTGAGAATTTCGTACCAATCCAAGTCGAATAAAAAAACGGCAGTATATTGCACCTGCCTGCTTGTTCATACCTTTGCGTATTTTTATTTAATAATCGGGCAATATAAATATTATGAGGTAGAAGGATTTTATAGCTAGAATATCATATTCTACTAAATATAAAAGTTTGGAGCCCGATGAGTTAATTATAGAAATTAGCTTTTGAATAAGCAGGTAGCTCCTGAGAATAAGCATAAAGCTCATCTGATTTGAGTAAATAATGGGACAGGTGTACGTTGGAGGAGATTTGGGTGAAGTTATAAAAATCCAGAAAGTATCGGTAGGAGGTAAGCAGTAGGGAATTAAATCTAATTTTAAGAAATTAGGTATTTATGTTGCATGTGATTCTGATTCTGATATTGATATGATATTATGTGGAATCATTTGGTCAGTGCATCTATATATGTATATATGTGTGTGTATATGCATGTGTGAAACTTCGTTTTACGATATTTGATATACGTATTTGATCGTGTTGGTGAATTTATAAAAAGGAGGATAGGTGGGCCGTCTCACCAGCCCTTTTCATTAAATTCACTTATTGACATGCTGCACACATTGCACGATTTATCGGATATGTTTTATGGATCTATCGTTTAGTCGCCGTGTGCGGTAGTGCTAGGCGAGGGCATCATCTGGGGTTAGGGTATTCGACCCCGATGTACCGTAACACTTTGGCGATAGTGGACGATAGTAGTCGGGCAACTGGGTGACTTAGTCGCACGGTCATTCAGGGATTAGACCCATTGCAGTTGAGACGTATTTGGTCTAATCATTCGGATTCGGTGTTGTTCCACTCATTGGAGTAGCTACTAGTGAGGTCTACCGGTAGTTTAGGATCAGATGCCAAACTCCAAACGCGATCCCGTTAGGGCGTGCGAGGAGGAGTAGAGTTTCCGGGTTTCCTTCGGGTGATTCCAGGTTGCACGGATTCTACTACGTTACACGGGGTAGGGCTAGACAGGAGGGTCCTATCTTCGCTATCACAGACTATGGGGTGTCTTGTGGTTAATGGCGACAACGTTCGACTATCCATGTATTGATTGCGGGAGTCGTATGGTGGGTATATGGGAGTGACCGGGTGACCGTTATATTACTATGGGTTTACCAGGTCCTTCCTTGAGCCGAGGATTTTCCGGCTATTTATTGATGATAGTCTAGTGAGCTGTTATTATGGAGCCGAGGTTATTCCGGCTGCTCACTTTGACATATGTATATGGGTATATGTGCATGAGTTGTCGATTTTGACATTATTGTTACATTATTTCAGTATGGGCATGGCATGGCATTTATTTTGCAAATGACGGAAATTAAACTCTATTTTCGAGCATGACATGGCATATTTTATGTTAGTTCTTAAAATGGATTTAATTCTAGACTGCTTTTAAGAGAAATATTTGATTCAGGTACGCATGGCACCTCCGGGACAGGGGACGTCTCGGGAGATAGAAAGACGGGCTGAATGAGTGAACTGCATCTGATGTATTATATGTAAATTCTAACTAGAAAAACCTCCCGTTTTGGGAGTATGTTTTTGTAAATATTTATAAACTATTTTTTTTTTGGGAATAATAAAATGCTTATATAATTAATTTTAGCCTTAACACTGTGTTGTGGGGCCCGAAGTAGGAGGTGACGACCTCATGATGCAGTGTGGCGGTAGCATTTCCAGTATGAGCCAACTGGGGGTGTTACAAGTTGGTATCAGAGCCTAGGTTTGATAGATTTTGGCTCTTTGAATTAAAAAGGTTTTGAAAATAATAATGATATTGAATTGGTTTGGTGAGGTTTGGGTTTTGCGGGTGCATTCATGTTAATGTGATCTATCTTTTATTGTTATGCTTGGTTTAGCTGTGTGCTGAATTGATATTGGATCAGGAAAAATTGGGGGCAGTATGTCGAATTCTCGAGGTGGTGGTGTACGTAGGGCTATTCAAGGCCCAGAGTTTGATCCTTCGTCTGATGAGTCACAGTATCCTGTGCCAGCGCATGTACCAACAGAGGCACCTAGTCAGGATTTCTTTCGGCAGTTTATGGCCGCGATGATGCCTCAACAGAGGAGTTTCATTGATGCTGTGATGCGGCATAACCCACCAACATATTCTGGTTCGGTGGAGCCAGGAGTCCTTGAGTTTTGGGTTGAAAAGATGGAAAAGATATTTCGTGTTGTTCAGGTTCCACCAGATCAACGAACCAATATCGGGGCTTATTTCTTGGAAGGTCGAGCAAATCGGTGGTGGTTAGGTGAGGAAGCCGCGGGAGTGGACCAAGTGGATATGACTTGGGATGAGTTTAAAGCAAAATTAAAAGCTAGGTTTATACCGTCTCATGTTCGAAAAGCAAAGAAGCAAGAGTTGCTGGACTTGAAGCAGGGTTCGATGTCAGTCGAGGACTATTTTGTAAAGTTCAATGAGTTGGAGATGTATGTTCCTGACTACTTTTCCTGTGAGCGAGATAGAGTTGATCATTTTGTAGATGGGTTGCAGCAGAGGATTCAAGAAGCTTTAGCTGTGTTGGATATCAGTTCGTTGTATGAGGCTTACGAGCGTGCTGCTCGATTCTATCAGAAGCAAGAAGTCAGGCAGAAGGGCAGTGAGAAGGAAATGGGGTATCAACATCAGTTTCGAGATAAAGGAAAAGCTAAGGTAGAGGATGAACCAAAGGGTAAAAATAAATGGTGGCAAATATTCAGGTCGGGGCCATCGTATAAAGGGATTTCGATTAAAGAACCGAGTCAAGAGAGGTTTCAACAATCGAGAGTTGTTTGTCGACGTTGTGGAACAAGTCATTCAGGTACCCGTTGTGATAAAGTTCCATTAGCATGTTTTAAGTGTGGTGGTAGTGGTTATATTGCCAAGTTATGCCCAAGTGTGGTAACTGCAAGGGAGTTTCTAGAACCGAGATTTAGGCCATGGCAGCCGCCATCTTCACAGTCACAGGGGAGAGGATTAGGACCATCATGGCGAGGTGGTCGAAGCCAGTCACGTCCATCATCTAGGCAGCTAGGCAGAGGACCTGACCAGCGTGGCAGAATAAATGTGGTTACCCAAGCAGAAGCTGATTATCATCCAGGTGAGGTTTTAACGGGTAGATTTCTGGTTTGCGGTTTTCCTGCTCTTGTGTTATTCGATTCGGGTGCAACGTTCTCGTTCATATCTAAGCGTCTAGTTAGACGATTGGGTCTGAATTCATCAGTAGAAGTGGTAGTGGAAGTTTTACTTCCATCAGGAGAAGTGTTGGAATGCCGAGAGCTTTATATGCAGATTCCGGTTAGTATTGAAGGGGTTGATTTTGTTACTAACTTGTTGGGCATCAAGCTATCCGAGTTCGATGTAATATTGGGGATGGATTGGTTAGTGGCATATCAAGCTCAATTTGATTGTCGAAAAAGATCAATTTCGCTGGTTGGAGCGATGGGCGAACAGGTGAACTATGCAGGATCTGCCAGACAACCTTTTATGAAGGTAATTTCATCCCTATCATTTCAATCATTTATTCGTAAGGGGTTTCCAGTATATCTGTGTGAGGTAAGAGATTTGACGCAAGGGGAGCAGCGATTGCAAGATATTCCTGTAGTCCGAAATTTTCCTGATGTATTTCCTGATGACATTCCGGGTATGCCACCAGCTCGTGAGGTGGATTTTACTATTGATATTGTGCCGGGTGCTGAGCCAGTATCAAGGGCTCCATACCGGATGGCACCTTTAGAACTAGCTGAACTTAAATTGCAACTACAGGAATTGCTAGATAAGGGTTACATTCGGCCTAGTACATCGCCTTGGGGAGCTCCAGTTTTATTTGTGAAAAAGAAGGATGGAAGTTTGAGGTTATGTATTGACTACCGTGGACTGAACAAAGTCACGGTGAAGAACAAATATCCTCTTCCGAGGATTGATGATCTATTTGATCAACTGAGAGGTGCAACTATATTCTCAAAGATTGACTTGAGATCTAGATATCATCAGCTAAGGATTGCAGAGCATGACATTCCGAAGACAGCTTTTCGGACTAGATACGGGCATTATGAATTCACGGTTATGTCCTTTGGGTTGACTAACGCCCCGGCTGCGTTTATGGAGTTGATGAATAGAATTTTTCAACCATACCTCGATCAGTTTGTGGTGGTATTTATTGACGATATCTTGGTCTATTCCCCAGATAAAAAGACGCATGCAAAACATTTGCATGTAATATTAAACATATTGCGTGCAAGAAAGTTATATGCCAAGTTATCCAAATGCGAGTTTTGGTTGAAGGAGGTTGCTTTCTTGGGGCATGTTGTTTCTGGAAAGGGTATCTCAGTAGATCCTTCTAAAGTGGCGGCAATCTTGGATTGGCCAAGACCTACCAATCAATCAGAAGTAAGAAGCTTTTTGGGTTTGGCAGGATATTATCGGCGATTCGTTCTTGATTTTTCGAAGGTTGCAAAACCATTAACTAATTTGCTGAAAAAGGATGCAAAGATTAACTGGGATCACGAGTGTGAGTCATCCTTTTTAGAATTGAAACATCGATTAACTTCAGCGCCAATTTTGGCTTTACCAGTGGAAGGTGAGGAGTTTGAAGTGTATAGTGATGCTTCGAAGCAGGGATTGGGATGTGTCTTAATGCAGAATCAAAGAGTTATTGCTTATGCATCACGACAACTAAAACCTCACGAAGAGAATTATCCGACACACGACTTGGAAATGGCAGCAGTGGTGTTTGCTTTGAAGATTTGGAGACACTATCTTTATGGAGCCCATTGCAGAATATTTACTGACCATCAAAGTTTGAAATATATCTTCACCCAAAAAGAATTGAATTTAAGACAAAGAAGATGGTTAGAATTGGTGAAGGATTATGATCTTGAAATTGTGTATCATGAAGGCAAAGCAAATGTTGTAGCCGATGCCTTAAGTCGAAAACCAAGGCATAACTTGGGCTTCATGTCGGTTGCTGATGAACTGTGCCAAGATTTAGCGCGGATGGAAATTGAGGTACTTGGACGGGGTATGACTCGGGGATATTTGCAAATGATACAAGTTGAGCCTGAAATTTATGATCGCATTAGAGCGGCTCAAATGGAAGATAATAAAATGGTTGAGCTTGCAGTGAAAGTTCAGTACGGTCAGACTCAAAATTTTAATATTGCTCCAGATGGGAGTCTTCGATTTCACGGGAGGTGGTGTATCCCAAAGGATCGAAATGATTTGAAAGAGCAGATTATGAGTGAGGCTCATAATACACCATACTCAGTGCATCCGGGGGGAAATAAAATGTATCATGACCTACGTCAACATTTTTGGTGGAAGGGCATGAAGAAGGATGTAGCCAAATTTGTTGCACGATGTTTAAATTGTCAAAAGGTAAAAGCAGAACATCATAGACCAATGGGGTTGCTACAACCTTTAGAAGTTCCACTCTGGAAATGGGATTCTATCGCAATGGATTTTGTAACAGGACTTCCAAGGTCAAAGTCGGGAACAGATGCAATTTGGGTAATTATAAACAGATTGACCAAGTCAGCAGTGTTCATTCCAGTACGTATGACTTGGAGTATGCAGAAATTAGCCAAATTATATGTTCATTATGTGGTTAAACGACACGGTATTCCTGAGGTGATCATATCAGATCGTGATCCACGTTTTCAATCTCGATTTTGGCAAAAATTGCAGGAAGCCTTTGGTACTCAGTTGCATATGAGTACTGCATTCCATCCTATGACTGATGGTCAGTCAGAAAGAACTATCCGTATTCTGGAAGATATGCTAAGAGCTTGTGCTATGGAATTTCAAGGGAGTTGGGAAGACCACTTGGATTTAGTGGAATTTTCATATAATAATAGCCATCAAGCAAGTATCGGAATGGCTCCTTTTGAAGCTCTTTATGGTCGAAAATGCAGAACTCCTTTGAGTTGGGACGATATGAGTGATCGACTGATACTGGGTCCGGAAATGATTGAGGAATCGAAAAATAAGATTCGAATTATCAGAGAAAAGATGAAGGCAGCTCAAGATCGTCAAAAGAGTTATGCCGATAGAGCCCGACGTGAGGGTCAATTTCAAAGTGAAGATTTTGTCTTATTGAAAGTATCCCCAATGAAAGGTATTAGAAGGTTTGGGATTAAAGGAAAATTGAGTCCGCGTTATGTTGGACCTTATGAAATTGTCGATCGAGTTGGTGATTGGGCTTATCGGTTAGCACTTCCAAATTCTATGGAGCGTATCCATAATGTGTTTCATATATCTCAGCTTCGTAGGTATGTTGCAGATCCTTCTCATATTTTATCTCCAGATGAGATAGAGCTGAATGAAGATCTTTCGTATGAAGAAAAGCCTCTGTGGATCATGGACACAAAGGTCCGAACCATGAGGAATCGAGATATTCGTATGGTGAAAGTAATGTGGTCCAGACATGGAGCGGAAGAGGCCACGTGGGAAGTAGAACAAGAAATGTTCAAGGCATACCCACAATTGTTTAATTAAGTTGCCTTGTTATGTGTTCGAGTTTAGATTTCGGGGACGAAATCTTTTTTTAAGGGGGAGTGGATTGTAATGCCCCGATTTCGGAATGTATAAAATAATATTATTATAGCAAATAAATATTTTTATAATATTTTGGAATCAAGAAATTAATATTGTGGAATAAATTTTATTCCTATTTTATATATTGATTATGATTAAAAAGACTGTTAAACGGATAATATCAATGAGGATAAATATAAAATATAATATATAATTTAATAATATAATATAATAAATAAATAAAGAAGATAAAGATGTTAATGTTAATAATAATATAATATAATATAATATAATATAATAATAATAATATAATATATATGTGTATATATATTATACATATATATATATAAAAACAAACAAACCTTACCCGAAACGAAGGAACGCAGAAGACGAAACGCGAAGGAGAAGAAGAAAGGAGAAGAAAAAAAAAAAGGAAGAAAAAGATTTAGCCGTCCGATTCCAATTCCGACTTGGGTATGGTATTCCTTGCTATTCGTAGAGTCCGATTATAAATTTTAATACGAATTTTGATATTGGAGTATTAAATTAGAAATTCTTCAAAAATTCAAAATTGGCTATTTAGCTATTTAATCGATGAATTTCTTTAGCTAATAGCCTATTCGTAGCGCCGACGTTATATTTTGAGAATTTCGTACCAATCCAAGTCGAATAAAAAACGGCAGTATATTGCACCTGCCTGCTTGTTCATACCTTTGCGTATTTTTATTTAATAATCGGGCAATATAAATATTATGAGGTAGAAGGATTTTATAGCTAGAATATCATATTCTACTAAATATAAAAGTTTGGAGCCCGATGAGTTAATTATAGAAATTAGCTTTTGAATAAGCAGGTAGCTCCTGAGAATAAGCATAAAGCTCATCTGATTTGAGTAAATAATGGGACAGGTGTACGTTGGAGGAGATTTGAGTGAAGTTATAAAAATCCAGAAAGTATCGGTAGGAGGTAAGCAGTAGGGAATTAAATCTAATTTTAAGAAATTAGGTATTTATGTTGCATGTGATTCTGATTCTGATATTGATATGATATTATGTGGAATCATTTGGTCAGTGCATCTATATATGTATATATGTGTGTGTATATGCATGTGTGAAACTTCGTTTTACGATATTTGATATACGTATTTGATCGTGTTGGTGAATTTATAAAAAAAGGAGGATAGGTGGGCCGTCTCACCAGCCCTTTTCATTAAATTCACTTATTGACATGCTGCACACATTGCACGATTTATCGGATATGTTTTATGGATCTATCGTTTAGTCGCCGTGTGCGGTAGTGCTAGGCAAGGGCATCATCTGGGGTTAGGGTATTCGACCCCGATGTACCGTAACACTTTGGCGATAGTGGACGATAGTAGTCGGGCAACTGGGTGACTTAGTCGCACGGTCATTCAGGGATTAGACCCATTGCAGTTGAGACGTATTTGGTCTAATCATTCGGATTCGGTGTTGTTCCACTCATTGGAGTAGCTACTAGTGAGGTCTACCGGTAGTTTAGGATCAGATGCCAAACTCCAAACGCGATCCCGTTAGGGCGTGCGAGGAGGAGTAGAGTTTCCGGGTTTCCTTTGGGTGATTCCAGGTTGCACGGATTCTACTACGTTACACGGGGTAGGGCTAGACAGGAGGGTCCTATCTTCGCTATCACAGACTATGGGGTGTCTTGTGGTTAATGGCGACAACGTTCGACTATCCATGTATTGATTGCGGGAGTCGTATGGTGGGTATATGGGAGTGACCGGGTGACCGTTATATTACTATGGGTTTACCAGGTCCTTCCTTGAGCCGAGGATTTTCCGGCTATTTATTGATGATAGTCTAGTGAGCTATTATTATGGAGCCGAGGTTATTCCGGCTGCTCACTTTGACATATGTATATGGGTATATGTGCATGAGTTGTCGATTTTGACATTATTGTTACATTATTTCAGTATGGGCATGGCATGGCATTTATTTTGCAAATGACGGAAATTAAACTCTATTTTCGAGCATGACATGGCATATTTTATGTTAGTTCTTAAAATGGATTTAATTCTAGACTGCTTTTAAGAGAAATATTTGATTCAGGTACGCATGGCACCTCCGGGACAGGGGACGTCTCGGGAGATAGAAAGACGGGCTGAATGAGTGAACTGCATCTGATGTATTATATGTAAATTCTAACTAGAAAAACCTCCCGTTTTGGGAGTATGTTTTTGTAAATATTTATAAACTATTTTTTTTTTGGGAATAATAAAATGCTTATATAATTAATTTTAGCCTTAACACTGTGTTGTGGGGCCCGAAGTAGGAGGTGACGACCTCATGATGCAGTGTGGCGGTAGCATTTCCAGTATGAGCCAACTGGGGGTGTTACACGTATATTGCGAACGAGGATTCGAGCACGGGCGCCGACGAACCCGCGTCAACGGGAGAAGTCGAATGAGCCTTATCGTTTAGAGAAAAGAGAACTCGTTACAATGATTCTAAAGTTGAACCTGCGGAAGGATCATTGTCGATATCTGTCCTGGAAGACAACAGCGAATTCGTGACCCGACGTACGAATGCCGGGCAGGCCGTCCATCGAGACAGAGTGGGCGCCTCAAAAAACTCCTGCGCGGATTTTTTCGCGAATATGTAGGCAGCCAAAATAGATTTCCTGCGATGCCCGTCGCGGCCAAAAATCGCGAACGACGACCTTGTCCGCCGTTCATGGACCCGTCGTCCAGCCGTATATTGCGAACGAGGATTCGCGCACGGGCGCCGACGAACACGCGTCAACACGAGAAGTCGAGTAAGCCTTATCGTTTAGAGAAAAGAGAACTCGTAACAAAGATTCTATAGTTGAACCTGCGGAAGGATCATTGCCGATGTCTGTCCCGGCAGACAACAGAGAATTCGGGACGCGATGTACGAATGCCGGTCAGGCCGTCCATTGGGACAGAGTGGCCGCCCCAAAAATCTCCTGCGCGGATTTTTTCGCGAATATGTAGGCAGCAAAAATGGATTTCCTGCGATGCCCGTCGCGGCCAAAAATCGCGAACGACGACCTTGTCCGCCGTTCACGGACCTGTCGTCCATCCGTATATTGCGAACGAGGATTCGCGCACGGGTGCCAACGAACCAGCGTCAACGCGAGAAGTCGAGTAAGCCTCATCGTTTAGAGAAAAGAGAACTCGTTACAATGATTCTATAGTTGAACCTGCGGAAGGATCATTGTCGATATCTGTCCTGGAAGACAACAGCGAATTCGTGACCCGACGTACGAATGCCGGTAAGGCCGTCCATCGAGACAGAGTGGGCGCCCCAAAAAACTCCTGCGCGGATTTTTTCGCGAATATGTAGGCAGCAAAAATAGATTTCCTGCGGTGCCCGTAGCAGCCAAAAATCACGAACGACAACCTTGTCCGCCGTTCACGGATCCGTCGTCTAGTCGTATATTGCGAACGAGGATTCGCGCACGGGCGCCGACGAACCCGCGTCAACGCGAGAAGTCGAGTAAGCCTTATCGTTTAGAGAAAAGAGAACTCGTAACAAGGATTCTATAGTTGAACCCGCGGAAGGATCATTACCGATGTCTGTCCCGGCAGACAACAGCGAATTCGTGACCCGATGTACGAATGCTGGTTAGGCCGTCCATCGGGACCGAGTGGGCGCCCCAAAAAACTCCTGTGCGGATTTTTTTGCGAATATGTAGGCAGCAAAAATAGATTTCCTGCGATGCCCGTAGCGGCCAAAAATCGCGAACGACAACCTTGTCCGCCGTTCATGAACCCGTCGTCCAGGCGTATATTGCGAACAAGGATTCGCGCACGGGCGTCGACGAACCCGCGTCAACGCGAGAAGTCGAGTAAGCCTTATCGTTTAGAGAAAAGAGAACTCGTAGCAAGGATTCTATAGTTGAACCTGCGGAAGGATCATTGTCGATGTCTGTCCCGGCAGACAACAGAGAATTCGGGACCCGATGTACGAATGCCGGTCAGGCCGTCCATCGGGACAGAGTGGGCGCCCCAAAAAACTCCTGCGCGGATTTTTTCGCGAATATGTAGGCAGCAAAAATGGATTTCCGGCGATGCCCGTCGCGGCCAAAAATCGCGAACGACGACCTTGTCCGCCATTCACGGACCCGTCGTCCAGCCGTATATTCCAAACGAGGATTCGCGCACGGGCGCCGAAGAACCCGCGTCAACGCGAGAAGTCGAGTAAGCCTTATCGTTTAAAGAAAAGAGAACTCGTAACAAGGATTCTATAGTTGAACCTGCGGACGGATCATTGCCGATGTCTGTCCCGGCACACAACAGCGAATTCGTGAGCCGATGTACGAATGCCGGTCAGGCCATCCATCGGGACAGAGTGGGCGCCCCAAAAAACTGCTGCGCGGATTTTTTCGCGAATATGTAGGCAGCAAAAATGGATTTCCTGCGATGCACGTCGCAGCCAAAAATCGCGAACGACGACCTTGTCTGCCGTTCACGAACCCGTCGTCCAGTCGTATATTGCGAACGAGGATTCGCGCCGACGATCCCGCGTCAACGTGAGAAGCCGAGTAAGCCTTATCGTTTAGAGAAAAGAGAACTCGTAACAAGGATTCTATAGTTGAACCTGCGGAAGGATCATTGTCGATGTCTGTCCCGGCAGACAACAGAGAACTCGGGACCCGATGTACGAATGCCGGTCAGGCCGTCCATCGGGACAGAGTGGGCGCCCCAAAAAACTCCTGCGCGGATTTTTTCGCGAATATATAGGCAGCAAAAATGGATTTCCTGCGATGCCCGTCGCGGCCAAAAATCGCGAACGACGACCTTGTCCGCCGTTCACAGACCTGTCGTCCATCCGTATATTGCGAACGAGGATTCGCGCACGGGTGCCGACGAACCAGCGTCAACGCGAGAAGTCGAGTAAGCCTTATCGTTTAGAGAAAAGAGAACTCGTAACAAGGATTCTATAGTTGAACCCGCGGAAGGATCATTGCCGATGTCTGTCCCGGCAGACAACAACGAATTCGTGACCCGATGTACGAATGCTCGTCAGGCCGTCCATCGGGACAGAGTGGGCGCCCCAAAAAACTCCTGTGCGGATTTTTTCGCGAATATGCAGGCAGCAAAAATAGATTTCCTGCGATGCCCGTCGCGGCCAAAAATCGCGAACGACGACCTTGTCTGCCGTTCACAAACCCGTCGTCCATTCATATATTGAGAACGAGGATTCGAGCACGGGCGCCGACGAACCCGCGTCAACGGGAGAAGTCGAGTAAGCCTTATCGTTTAGAGAAAAGAGAACTCGTAACAATGATTCTATAGTTGAACCTGCGGAAGGATCATTGTCGATATCTGTCCTGGAAGACAACAGCGAATTCGTGACCCGACGTACGAATGCCGGTAAGGCCGTACATCGGGACAGAGTGGGCGCCCCAAAAAACTCCTGCGCGGATTTTTTCGCGAATATGTAGGCAGCAAAAATAGATTTCCTGCGGTGCCCGTAGCGGCCAAAAATCACGAACGACAACCTTGTCCGCCGTTCACGGATCCGTCGTCTAGTCGTATATTGCGAACGAGGATTCGCGCACGGGCGCCGACGAACCCGCGTCAACGCGATAAGTCGAGTAAGCCTTATCATTTAGAGAAAAGAGAACTCGTAACAAGGATTCTATAGTTGAACCCGCGGAAGGATCATTACCGATGTCTGTCCCGGCAGACAACAGCGAATTCGTGACCCGATGTACGAATGCTGGTTAAGCCGTCCATCGGGACAGAGTGGGCGCCCCAAAAAACTCCTGTGCGGATTTTTTTGCGAATATGTAGGCAGCAAAAATAGATTTCCTGCGATACCCGTAGCGGCCAAAAATCGCGAACGACAACCTTGTCCGCCGTTCACGGACCCGTCGTCCAGGCGTATATTGCGAACAAGGATTCGCGCACGGGCGTCGACGAACCCGCGTCAACGCGAGAAGTCGAGTAAGCCTTATCGTTTAGAGAAAAGAGAACTCGTAGCAAGGATTCTATAGTTGAACCTGCGGAAGGATCATTGTCGATGTCTGTCCCGGCAGACAACAGAGAATTCGGGACCCGATGTACGAATGCCGGTCAGGCCGTCCATCGGGACAGAGTGGGCGCCCCAAAAAACTCCTGCGCGGATTTTTTCGCGAATATGTAGGCAGCAAAAATGGATTTCCGGCGATGCCCGTCGCGGCCAAAAATCGCGAACGACGACCTTGTCCGCCATTCACGGACCCGTCGTCCAGCCGTATATTCCAAACGAGGATTCGCGCACGGGCGCCGAAGAACCCGCGTCAACGCAAGAAGTCGAGTAAGCCTTATCGTTTAAAGAAAAGAGAACTCGTAACACGGATTCTATAGTTGAACCTGCGGACGGATCATTGCCGATGTCTGTCCCGGCACACAACAGCGAATTCGTGAGCCGATGTACGAATGCCGGTCAGGCCATCCATCGGGACAGAGTGGGCGCCCCAAAAAACTCCTACGCGGATTTTTGCAAATATGTAGGCAGCGAAAAGGGATTTTTTGCGATGCACGTCGCGGCCAAAAATCGCGAAAGACGACCTTGTCCGCCGTTCACGGACCCGTCGTCCAGCCGTATATTGCGAACGAGGATTCGCGCACGGGCGCCGACGAACCCGCGTCAACGCGAGAAGTCGAGTAAGCCTTATCGTTTAGAGAAAACAGAACTCGTAACAAGGATTCTGTAGGTGAACCTGCGGAAGGATCATTTTCGATGTCTTTCCCGGCAGACAACACCGAATTCGTGACCCGACGTACGAATGCCGATCAAGCCGTCCATCGAGACAGAGTAGGCGCCCTAAAAAACTCCTGCACGGATTTTCGTGAATATGTAGGCAGCAAAAATAGATTTCCTGCGATGCACGTCGCGGCCAAAAATTGCGAACGACGACCTTGTCCGCCGTTCACGGATCCATCGTCCAACCGTATATTGCGAACAAGGATTCGCGCACGGGCGCCGACGAACCCGCGACAACGCGAGAAGTCGAGTAAGCCTTATCGTTTAGAGAAAAGAGAACTCGTAACAAGGATTCTATAGGTGAACCTGCGGCATGATCATTGTCGATGTCTGTTCCGGCAGACAACAACGAATTCGTGACCCGACGTACGAATGCCGGTCAGGCCGTCCATCGACACAAAGTGGGCGCCCCAAAAAACTCCTGCGCGGATTTTTTCAAATATGTAGGCAGCAAAAAGGGATTTTCTGCGATGCACGTCGCGGCAAAAAATCGCGAACGACGACCTTTTCCTCCGTTCACGGACCCGTCGTCCAGCCTTATATTGCGAAGGAGGATTCGCGAACGGGTGCCGACGACCCCCCGTCAATGCGAGAAGTCGAGTAATCCTTATCGTTTAGAGAAAAGAGAACTCGTAACAAGGATTCTATAGGTGAACCTGCGAAAGGATCATTGTCGATATCTGTCCCGGCAGACAACAGCAAATTCGTGACCCGATGTACGAATGCCGGTAAGGCCGTCCATCGGGACAGAGTGGGCGCCCCAAAAAACTCCTGCACGGATTTTTTTGCGAATATGTAGGCAGCAAAAATAGATTTCCTGCGATGCCCGTCGCAGCCAAGAATCGCGAACGACGACCTTGTCCGCCGTTCACGGACCCGTCGTCCAGCCGTATATTGCGAACGAGGATTCGAGCACGGGCGCCGACGAACCTGCGTCAATGCGAGAAGTCGAGTCCGCCTTATCGTTTAGAGAAAAGAGAACTCGTAACAAGGATTCTATAGTTGAACCTGCAGCAGGATCATTGTCGATGTCTGTCCCGGCAGACAACAGCGAATTCGTGACGCAACGTACGAATGCCGGTCAGGCCGTCCATTGAGACAGAGTGGGCGCCCCAATAAACTCCTGCGCGGATTTTTTCGCGAATATGTAGGCAGCAAAAATAGATTTCCTGCGATGCCCGTCGCGGCCAAGAATCGCGAACGACGACCTTGTCCGCCGTTCACGGACCCGTCGTCCAGCCGTATATTGCGAACGAGGATTCGCGCACGGGCGCCGACGAACCCGCGTCAACGCGACATGTCGAGTAAGTCTTATCGTTTAGAGAAAAGAGAACTCGTAAAAGGGATTCTATAGTTGAACCTGCGGCAGTATCATTGTCGATGTCTGTCCCGGCAGACAACAGCGAATTCGTGACCCGACGTACGAATGCCGGTCAGGCCGTCTGTCGAGACAGAGTGGGCACCACAATAAACTCCTGCGCGGATTTTTTCGCGAATATGTAGGCAGGAAAAATAGATTTCCTGCGATGCCCGTCGCGGCCGAAAATCGCGAACGACAACCTTGTCCGCCGTTCACGGATCCGTCGTCCAGCCGTATATTCCGAACGAGGATTCGCGCACGGGCGCCGACGAACCCGTGTCAACGCGAGAAGTCGAGTAAGCTTATCATTTAGAGAAAAGAGAACTCGTAACAAGGATTCTATAGTTGAACCTGCGGCAGGATCATTGTCGATGTCTATCCCGGAAGACAACAGCGAATTCGTGACCCGACGTACGAATGCCGGTCAGGCCGTCCGTCGAGACAGAGTGGGCGCCCCAAAAAACTCCAGTGCGGATTTTTTCGCGAATATGTAGGAAGCCAAAATAGATTTCCTGCGATGCCCGTCGCGGCCAAGAATCGCGAACGAAGACCTTGTCCGCCGTTCACGGACCCGTCGTCCAACCGTATATTGCGAACGAGGATTCGCGCACGGGCGCCGACGAACCTGCGTCAACGCGACAAGTCGAGTTCGCCTTATCGTTTAGAGAAAAGAAAACTCGTAACAAGGATTCTATAGTTGAACCTTCGGCAGGATCACTATCGATGTCTGTCCCGGCAGACAACAACGAATTCGTGACCCGACGTACGAATGCCGGTCAGGCCGTCCGTCGAGACAGAGTGGGCGCCCAAAAAAACTCCTGCGCGGATTTTTTCGCGAATATGTAGGAAGCCAAAATAGATTTCCTGCGATGCCCGTCGCCGCCAAAAATCGCGAACGACGACCTTGTCCGCCGTTCACGGACCCGTCGTCCAACCGTATATTGCGAACAAGGATTCGCGCACGGGCGCCGACGAACCCGCGTCTACGCGAGAAGTCCTGTAAGCCTTATCGTTTAGAGAAAAGAGAACACGTAACAAGGATTCTGTAGGTGAACCTGCGGAAGGATCATTGTCGATGTCTGTCCCGGCAGACAACAACGAATTTGTGACCCGACGTACGAATGCCGGTCAGGCCGTTCATCGAGACAGAGTGGGCGCCCCAAAAAACTCCTGCGCGGATTTTTGCAAATATGTAGGCAGCAAAAAAGGATTTCCTACAATGCACGTCGCGGCCAAAAATCGTAAACGACGACTTTGTCCGCCGTTCACGGACCCGTCGTCCAGCCGTATATTGCGAACGAGGATTCACGCACGGGTGCCGACATACCCGCGTCAACGCGAGAAGTCGAGTAACCCTTATCGTTTAAAGAAAAGAGAACTCATAACAAGGATTCTATAGGTTAACCTGCGGAATGATCATTGTCGATGTCTATCCCTGCAGACAACAGCGAATTCGTGACTCGACGTACGAATTCCGGTCAGGCCGTCCATCGAGGCAGAGTGGGCGCTCCAAAAAACTCGTGCGTGAATTTTTGCAAATATGTAGGCAGCGAAAAGGGATTTCCTGCGCTGCACGTCGAGGCCAAAAATCGCGAACGACGACCTTGTGCGCCGTTCACGGACCCGTCGTCCAGCTATATATTACAAACGAGGATTCGCGCACGGGCGCCGACGAACCCGCGTCAACGCGAGAAGTCCAGTAAGCCTTATCGTTTAGAGAAAAGACAACACATAACAAAGATTCTGTAGGTAAACCTGCGGAAGGATCATTGTCGATGTCTTTCCCGGCAGACAACACCGAATTCGTGACCCGACGTACGAATGCCAGTAAGACCGTCCATCGGGACAGAGTAGGCGCCCTAAAAAACTCCTGCACGGATTTTCGTGAATATGTAGGAAGCCAAAATAGATTTCCTGCGATGCCTGTCGCGGCCAAAAATCGCGAACGACGACCTTGTCCGCCGTTCGCGGACCTGTCGTCCAGCCGTATATTGCGAACGAGGATTCGCACACCGGCGCCGACGAACCCGCGTCAACGCGAGAAGTCGAGTTCGCCTTATCGTTTAGAGAAAAGAGAACTCGTAACAAGGATTCTGTAGTTGAACCTGCGGCAGGATTATTGTCGATGTCTGTCCCGGCAGACAACAACGAATTCGTGACCCGACGTACGAATGCCTGTCAGGCCGTCCGTCGAGACAGAGTGGGCGCCCTAAAAAACTCCTGCGCGGATTTTTTCGCGAATATGTAGGAAGCCAAAATAGATTTCCTGGGATGCCCGTCGCGGCCAAAAATCGCGAACGACGACCTTCTCCGCCGTTCACGGACCCGTCGTCCAGCCGTATATTGCGAACGAGGATTCGCGCACGGGCGCCGACGAACCCGCGTCAACGCGAGAAGTCGAGTTCGCCTTATCGTTTAGAAAAGAGAACTCGTAACAAGGATTCTATAGTTGAACCTGCGGCAGGATCATTGTCGATGTCTGTCCCGGCAGACAACAACGAATTCGTGACCCGACGTACGAATGCCGGTCAGGCCGTCCATTGACACAGAGTGGGCGCCCCAATAAACTCCTGCGTTGATTTTTTCGCGAATAGTAGGCAGCCAAAATATATTTCCTGCGATGCCCGTCGCGGCAAAAATTGCGAACGACGACCTTGTCCACCGTTCACGGACCCGTCGTCCAGCCGTATATTGCGAACGAGGATTCGCGCACGGGCGCCGACGAACCCCGCGTCAACGCGGAGAAGTCGAGTTCGCCTTATCGTTAGAGAAAAGAGAACTCGTAACAAGGATTCTATAGTTGAACCTGCGGCAGGATCATTGTCGATGTCTGTCCCGGCAGACAACAGCGAATTCGTGACCCGACGTACGAATGCCGGTCAGGCCGTCCGTCGAGACAGAGTGGGCGCCCCAAAAAACTCCTGCGCGGATTTTTTCGCGAATATGTAGGAAGACAAAATAGATTTCCTGCGATGCCCGTCGCGGCCAAAAATCGCGAACGACGACCTTGTCCGCCGTTCACGGACCCGTCGTCCAGCCGTATATTGCGAAGGAGGATTCGCGCACGGGCGCCGACGAACCCGCGTCAACGCGAGAAGTCGAGTTCGCCTTATCGTTTAGAGAAAAGAGAACTCGTAACAAGGATTCTATAGTTGAACCTGCGGCAGGATCATTGTCGATGTCTGTCCCGGCAGACAACAACGAATTCGTGACCCGACGTACGAATGCCGGTCAGGCCGTCCATTGACACAGAGTGGGCGCCCCAAAAAACTCCTGCGCGGATTTTTTCGCGAATATGTAGGAAGACAAAATAGATTTCCTGCGATGCCCGTCGCGGCCAAAAATCGCGAACGACGACCTTGTCCGCCGTTCACGGACCCGTCGTCCAGCCGTATATTGCGAAGGAGGATTCGCGCACGGGCGCCGACGAACCCGCGTCAACGCGAGATGTCGAGTTCGCCTTATCGTTTAGAGAAAAGAGAACTCGTAACAAGGATTCTATAGTTGAACCTGCGGCAGGATCATTGTCGATGTCCGTCCCGGCAGACAACAACGAATTCGTGACCCGACGTACGAATGCCGGTCAGGCCGTCCATTGACACAGAGTGGGCGCCCCAATAAACTCCTGCGTTGATTTTTTCGCGAATAAGTAGGCAGCAAAAATAGTTTTCCTGCGATGCCCGTCGCGGCCAAGAATCGCGAACGACGACCTTGTCCGCCGTTCACGGACCCGTCGTCCAGCCGTATATTGCGAACGAGGATTCGCGCACGGGCGCCGACGAACCCGCGTCAACGCGAGAAGTCGAGTTCGCCTTATCGTTTAGAGAAAAGAGAACTCGTAACAAGGATTCTATAGTTGAACCTGCGGCAGGATCATTGTCGATGTCTGTCCCGGCAGACAACAGCGAATCGTGACCCGACGTACGAATGCCGGTCAGGCCGTCCGTCGAGACAGAGTGGGCGCCCCAAAAAACTCCTGCGCGGATTTTTTTCGCGAATATGTAGGAAGACAAAATAGATTTCCTGCGATGCCCGTCGCGGCCAAAAATCGCGAACGACGACCTTGTCCGCCGTTCACGGACCCGTCGTCCAGCCGTATATTGCGAAGGAGGATTCGCGCACGGGCGCCGACGAACCCGCGTCAACGCGAGATGTCGAGTTCGCCTTATCGTTTAGAGAAAAGAGAACTCGTAACAAGGATTCTATAGTTGAACCTGCGGCAGGATCATTGTCGATGTCTGTCCCGGCAGACAACAACGAATTCGTGACCCGACGTACGAATGCCGGTCAGGCCGTCCGTCGAGACAGACCGGGCGCCCCAAAAAACTCCTGCGCGGATTTTTTCGCGAATATGTAGGAAGCCAAAATAGATTTCTTGCGATGCCCGTCGCGGCCAAGAATCGCGAACGACGACCTTGTCCGCCGTTCACGGACCCGTCGTCCAGCCGTATATTGCGAACGAGGATTCGCGCACGGGCGCCGACGAACCCGCGTCAACGCGAGAAGTCGAGTTCGCCTTATCGTTTAGAGAAAAGAGAACTCGTAACAAGGATTCTATAGTTGAACCTGCGGCAGGATCATTGTCGATGTCTGTCCCGGCAGACAACAGCGAATTCGTGACCCGACGTACGAATGCCGGTCAGGCCGTCCGTCGAGACAGAGTGGGCGCCCCAAAAAACTCCTGCGCGGATTTTTTCGCGAATATGTAGGAAGGCAAAATAGATTTCTTGTGATGCCCGTCGCGGCCAAGAATCGCGAACGACGACCTTGTCCGCCGTTCACGGACCCGTCGTCCAGCCGTATATTGCGAACGAGGATTCGCGCACGGGCGGCGACGAACCCGCGTCAACGCGAGAAGTCGAGTTCGCCTTATCGTTTAGAGAAAAGAGAACTCGTAACAAGGATTCTATAGTTGAACCTGCGGCAGGATCATTGTCGACGTCTGTCCCGGCAGACAACAATGAATTCGTGACCCGACATACGAATGCCGGTCAGGCCGTCCGTCGAGACAGAGTGGGCGCCCCAAAAAACTCCTGCGTGGATTTTTTCGCGAATATGTAGGAAGGCAAAATAGATTTCTTGCGATGCCCGTCGCGGACAAGAATCGCGAACGACGACCTTGTCCGCCGTTCACGGACCCGTCGTCCAGCCGTATATTGCGAACGAGGATTCGGGCACGGGTGTCGACGAACCCCGTCAACGCGGAGTCGAGTAAGCCATATAGTTTAGAGAAAAGAGAACTCGTAAAAGGGATTCTATAGTTGAACCTGCGGAAGTATCATTGTCGATGTCTGTCCTGGCACACAACGAATTCGTGACCCGACGTACGATGCCGGTCAGGCCGTCCGTCGAGACAGAGTGGGCGCCCCAAAAAACTCCTGCGCGGATTTTTTCGCGAATATGTAGGAGGCAAAATAGATTTCTTGTGATGCCCGTCGCGGCCAAAGAATCGCGAACGACGACCTTGTCCGCCGTTCACGGACCCGTCGTCCAGCCGTATATTGCGAACGAGGATTCGAGCACGGGCGCCGACGAACCTGCGTCAATGCGATAAGTCGAGTCCGCCTTATCGTTTAGAGAAAAGAGAACTCGTAACAAGGATTCTATAGTTGAACCTGCGGAAGGATCATTGTCGATGTCTGTCCCGGAAGACAACAGCGAATTCGTGACGCAGCGTACGAATGCCGGTCAGGCCGTCCATTGAGACAGAGTGGGCGCCCCAATAAACTCCTGCGCGGATTTTTTCGCGAATATGTAGGCAGCAAAAATAGATTTCCTGCGATGCCCGTCGCGGCCAAGAATCGCGAACGACGACCTTGTCCGCCGTTCACGGACCCGTCGTCCAGCCGTATATTGCGAACGAGGATTCGCGCACGGGCGACGACGAACCCGCGTCAACGCGAGAAGTCGAGTTCGCCTTATCGTTTAGAGAAAAGAGAACTCGTAACAAGGATTCTATAGTTGAACCTGCGGCTGGATCATTGTCGATGTCTGTCCCGGCAGACCACAGCGAATTCGTGACCCGACGTACGAATGCCGGTCAGGCCGTCCGTCGAGACAGTGGGCGCCCCAAAAAACTCTTGCGCGGATTTTTTCGCGAATATGTAGGAAGCCAAAATAGATTTCCTGCGATGCCCGTCGCGGCCAAAAATCGCGAACGACGACCTTGTCCGCCGTTCACGGACCCGTCGTCCAGCCGTATATTGCGAAGGAGGATTCGCGCACGGGCGCCGACGAACCCGCGTCAACACGAGATGTCGAGTTCGCCTTATCGTTTAGAGAAAAGAGAACTCGTAACAAGGATTCTATAGTTGAACCTGCGGAGGATCATTGTCGATGTCTGTCCCGGCAGACAACAACGAATTCGTGACCCGACGTACGAATGCCGGTCAGGCCGTCCGTCGAGACAGAGCGGGCGCCCCAAAAAACTCCTGCGCGGATTTTTTTTCGCGAATATGTAGGAAGCCAAAATAGATTCTTGCGATGCCCGTCGCGGCCAGAATCGCGAACGACGACCTTGTCCGCCGTTCACGGACCCGTCGTCCAGCCGTATATTGCGAACGAGGATTCGCGCACGGGCGCCGACGAAACCGCGTCAACGCGAGAAGTCGAGTTCGCCTTATCGTTTAGAGAAAAGAGAACTCGTAACAAGGATTCTATAGTTGAACCTGCGGCAGGATCATTGTCAATGTCTGTCCCGGCAGACAACAATGAATTCGTGACCCGACGTACGAATGCCGGTCAGGCCGTCCGTCGAGACAGAGTGGGCGCCCCCAAAAACTCCTGCGCAGATTTTTTCGCGAATATGTAGGAAGGCAAAATAGATTTCTTGCGATGCCTGTCGCGGACAAGAATCGTGAACGACGACCTTGTCCGCCGTTCACGAACCCGTCGTCCAGCCGTATATTGCGAACGAGGATTCGGGCAACGGGTGTCGACGAACCCGCGTCAACGCGAGAAGTCGAGTAAGCCATATAGTTTAGAGAAAAGGGAACTCGTAAAAGGGATTCTATAGTTGAACCTGCGACAGTATCATTGTCGATGTCTGTCCTGGCAGACAACAACGAATTCGTGACCCGACGTACGAATGCCGGTCAGGCCGTCCGTCGAGACAGAGTGGGCGCCCCAAAAAACTCCTGCGCGGATTTTTTCGCGAATATGTAGGAAGGCAAAATAGATTTCTTGTGATGCCCGTCGCGGCCAAGAATCGCGAACGACGACCTTGTCCGCCGTTCATGGACCCGTCGTCCCGCCGTATATTGCGAACGAGGATTCGAGCACGGGCGCCGACGAACCTGCGTCAATGCGAGAAGTCGAGTCCGCCTTATCGTTTAGAGAAAAGAGAACTCGTAACAAGGATTCTATAGTTGAACCTGCAGCAGGATCATTGTCGATGTCTGTCCCGGCAGACAACAGCGAATTCGTGACGCAACGTACGAATGCCGGTCAGGCCGTCCATTGAGACAGAGTGGGCGCCCCAATAAAACTCCTGCGCGCGATTTTTTCGCGAATATGTAGGCAGCAAAAATAGATTTCCTGCGATGCCCCGGCGCGCGGCCAAGAATCGCGAAACGACGACCTTGTCCGCCGTTCACGGACCCGTCGTCCAGCCGTATATTGCGAACGAGGATTCGCGCACGGGCGCCGACGAACCCGCGTCAACGCGACATGTCGAGTAATCTTTATCGTTTAGAGAAAAGAAACTCGTAAAAGGGATTCTATAGTTTGAACCTGCGGCACAGTATCATTGTCGATGTCTGTTCCGGCAGACAACAGCGAATTCGTGACCCGACGTACGAATGCCGGTCAGGCCGTAGTCGAGACAGAGTGGGCACCACAAATAAACTCCTGCGCGGATTTTTCGCGAATATGTAGGCAGGAAAAATAGATTTCCTGCGATGCCTC
>NW_026137531.1:0-20121 GCF_009805555.1 Andrographis paniculata | reverse complement strand
TTTTCGTATTTGTTGTAGAGTGTTCGAAATTAGTACATTTAGCGCTTTTGTTTTTCAATGTTTTTCCTTTATATTATATGCATGTTATAGATTATACTTACTTTGTGCTCTATAGTTCTAATTAGAGTGGTTTTCGTATTGTTTAGAGTGTTCGAAATTAGTAATTAGCGCTTTGTTTTTTCAATGTTTTTCCTTTATATATATAGCATGTTATAGATTATACTTACTTTGTGCTCTATAGTTCTAGGTGAGTGCTTTTCGTATTGGTTGTAGAGTGTTCGAAATTAGTATATTTAGCGCTTTTGTTTTTCAATGTTTTTCTTTATATTATATAGCATGTTATAGATATACTTACTTTGTGCTCTATAGTTCTAATTGCAGTGCTTTTCGTATTTGTTGTAGAGTGTTCGAAATTAGTATATTAGCGCTTTTGTTTTTTCAATGTTTTTCCTTTATATTATATAGCATGTTATAGATTATACTTACTTTGTGCTCTATATAGTTCTAATTGAGTGCTTTTCGTATTGTTGTAAGTGTTCGAAATTAGTATATTATTAGCGCTTTTGTTTTTTCAATGTTTTTCCTTTATATTATATAGCATGTTATAGATTATACTTACTTTGTGCTCTTATAGTTCTAATTGAAGTGCTTTTCGTATTTGTTGTAGAGTGTTCGAAATTAGTATATTAGCGCTTTGTTTTTTCAATGTTTTTCTTTATAGTATATAGCATGTTATAGATTATACTTACTTTGTGCTCTATAGTTCTAATTGCATTGCTTTTCGTATTTGTTGTAGAGTGTTCGAAATTAGTATATTTAGCGCTTTTGTTTTTTCAATGTTTTCCTTATATTATATAGCATGTTATAGATTATACTTACTTTGTGCTCTATAGTTCTAATTAGAGTGCTTTTCGTATTTGTGTAGAGTGTTCGAAATTAGTACATTTAGCGCTTTTGTTTTTCAATGTTTTTCCTTTATATATATAGCATGTTATAGATTATACTTACTTTGTGCTCTATATAGTTCTAATTGCAGTGCTTTTCGTATTTGTTGTAGAGTGTTCGAAATTAGTAATTTAGCGCTTTTGTTTTTTCAATGTTTTCCTTTATATTATATAGCATGTTATAGATTATACTTACTATGTGCTCTATATAGTTCTAATTGCAGTGCTTTTCGTATTTGTTGTAGAGTGTTCGAAATTAGTACATTTAGCGCTTTTGTTTTTCAATGTTTTTCTTATATTATATAGCATGTTATAGATTATACTTACTTTGTGCTCTATAGTTCTAATTGAGTGCTTTTCGTATTTGTTGTAGAGTGTTCGAAATTAGTACATTTAGCGCTTTTGTTTTTCAATGTTTTTCCTTTATATTATATAGCATGTTATAGATTATACTTACTTTGTGCTCTATAGTTCTAATTGCAGTGCTTTTCGTATTTGTTGTAGAGTGTTCGAAATTAGTACATTTAGCGCTTTTGTTTTTTCAATGTTTTTCCTTTATATTATATAGCATGTTATAGATTATACTTACTTTGTGCTCTATAGTTCTAATTGCAGTGCTTTTCGTATTTGTTGTAGAGTGTTCGAAATTAGTATATTTAGCGCTTTTTTTTTCAATGTTTTTCCTTATATTATATAGCATGTTATAGATTATACTTACTTTGTGCTCTATAGTTCTAATTGCAGTGCTTTTCGTATTGTTGTAGAGTGTTCGAAATTAGTACATTTAGCGCTTTGTTTTTTCAATGTTTTCGTTTATAATATAGCATGTTATAGATTATACTTACTTTGTGCTCTATATAGTTCTAATTGCAGTGCTTTTCGTATTTGTTGTAGAGTGTTCGAAATTAGTACATTTAGCGCTTTTGTTTTCAATGTTTTCCTTTATATTATATAGCATGTTATAGATTATACTTACTTTGTGCTCTATAGTTCTAATTGAAGTGCTTTTCGTATTTGTTGTAGAGTGTTCGAAATTGTATTTAGCGCTTTGTTTTTCAATGTTTTTCATTTATATTATATAGCATGTTATAGATTATACTTACTTTGTGCTCTATATAGTTCTAATTGCAGTGCTTTCGTATTTGTTGTAGTTAGTAGAGTGTTCGAAATTAGTTATTTAGCGCTTTTGTTTTTTCAATGTTTTCCTTTATATTATATAGCATGTTATAGATTATACTTACTTTGTGCTCTATAGTTCTAATTGCAGTGCTTTTCGTATTTGTTGTAGAGTGTTCGAAATTAGTATATTTAGCGTTTGTTTTTTCAATGTTTTTCCTTTATATTATATAGCATGTTATAGATTATACTTACTTTGTGCTCTATAGTTCTAATTGCAGTGCTTTTCGTATTTGTTGTAGAGTGTTCGAAATTAGTATATTTAGCGCTTTGTTTTTTTCAATGTTTTTCTTTATATTATTAGCATGTTATAGATTATACTTACTTTGTGCTCTATAGTTCTAATTGCAGTGCTTTTCGTATTTGTTGTAGAGTGTTCGAAATTAGTACATTTAGCGCTTTTGTTTTTTCAATGTTTTTCCTTTATATTATATAGCATGTTATAGATTATACTTACTTTGTGCTCTATAGTTCTAATTAGCAGTGCTTTTCGTATTTGTTGTAGAGTGTTCGAAATTAGTACATTTAGCGCTTTTGTTTTTTCAATGTTTTTCCTATTTATATATAGCATGTTATAGATTATACTTACTTTGTGCTCTATAGTTCTTCTATTGCAGTGCTTTTCGTATTTGTTGTAGAGTGTTCGAAATTAGTATATTTAGCGCTTTTGTTTTTTCAATGTTTTTCCTTTATATATATAGCATGTATAGATTATACTTACTTTGTGCTCTATATTGTTCTAATTGCAGTGCTTTTCGTATTTGTTGTAGAGTGTCGAAATTAGTACATTAGCGCTTTGTTTTTTTCAATGTTTTTCCTTTATATTATATAGCATGTTATAGATTATACTTACTTTGTGCTCTATAGTTCTAATTGAGTGCTTTTCGTATTTGTTGTAGAGTGTTCGAAATTAGTATTTAGCGCTTTTGTTTTTCAATGTTTTTCCTTTATATTATATAGCATGTTATAGATTATACTTACTTTGTGCTCTATATTGTTCTAATTGTAGTGCTTTTCGTATTTGTTGTAGAGTGTTCGAAATTAGTACATTTAGCGCTTTTGTTTTTTCAATGTTTTTCCTTTATATTATAGCATGTTATAGATTATACTTACTTTGTGCTCTATAGTTCTAATTGAGTGCTTTTCGTATTTGTTGTAGAGTGTTCGAAATTAGTACATTTAGCGCTTTTTTTTTCAATGTTTTTCCTTTATATATATAGCATGTTATAGATTATACTTACTTTGTGCTCGATATAGTTCTAATTGCAGTGCTTTTCGTATTTGTTGTAGAGTGTTCGAAATTAGTACATTTAGCGCTTTTGTTTTTTCAATGTTTTGTTTATATTATATAGCATGTTATAGATTATACTTACTTTGTGCTCTATAGTTCTAATTGCAGTGCTTTTCGTATTTGTTGTAGAGTGTTCGAAAATTAGTATATTTAGCGCTTTTGTTTTTTCAATGTTTTTCCTTTATATTATATAGCATGTTATAGATTATACTTACTTTGTGCTCTATATTGTTCTAATTGCAGTGCTTTTCGTATTTGTTGTAGAGTGTTCGAAATTAGTATATTTAGCGCTTTGTTTTTTCAATGTTTTCCTTTATATTATATAGCATGTTTATAGATTATACTTACTTTGTGCTCTATATAGTTCTAATTGCATTGCTTTTCGTATTTGTTGTAGAGTGTTCGAAATTAGTATATTTAGCGCTTTGTTTTTTCAATGTTTTCCTTTATATTATATAGCATGTTATAGATTATACTTACTTTGTGCTCTATAGTTTAATTGAGTGCTTTCGTATTTGTTGTAGAGTGTTCGAAATTAGTACATTTAGCGCTTTGTTTTTTCAATGTTTTTCCTTTATATTATATAGCATGTTATAGATTATACTTACTTTGTGCTCTATAGTTCTAATTGCAGTGCTTTTCGTATTTGTTGTAGAGTGTTCGAAATTAGTATATTTAGCGCTTTGTTTTTTCAATGTTTTTCCTTTATTTTATATAGCATGTTATAGATTATACTTACTTTGTGCTCTCTATAGTTCTAATTGAAGTGCTTTTCGTATTTGTTGTAGAGTGTTCGAAATTAGTACATTTAGCGCTTTGTTTTTTCAATGTTTTCCTTTATATTATATAGCATGTTATAGATTATACTTACTTTGTGCTCTATAGTTCTAATTGCAGTGCTTTTCGTATTTGTTGTAGAGTGTTCGAAATTAGTACATTTAGCGCTTTGTTTTTTCAATGTTTTCCTTTATATTATATAGCATGTTATAGATTATACTTACTTTGTGCTCTATAGTTCTAATTAGAGTGCTTTTCGTATTTGTTGTAGAGTGTTCGAAATTAGTACATTTAGCGCTTTTGTTTTTCAATGTTTTTCCTTTATATTATATAGCATGTTATAGATTATACTTACTTTGTGCTCTATATAGTTCTAATTGCATTGCTTTTCGTATTTGTTGTAGAGTGTTCGAAATTAGTATTTAGCGCTTTTTTTTTTTTCAATGTTTTTCGTTTATATATATAGCATGTTATAGATTATACTTACTTTGTGCTCTATATAGTTCTAATTGCAGTGCTTTTCGTATTTTTGTAGAGTGTTCGAAATTAGTAATTTAGCGCTTTTGTTTTTTCAATTTTTCCTTTATATTATATAGCATGTTATAGATTATACTTACTTTGTGCTCTATAGTTCTAATTGCAGTGCTTTTCGTATTGTTGTAGAGTGTTCGAAATTAGTATATTTAGCGCTTTGGTTTTTTCAATGTTTTCCTTTATATTATATAGCATGTTATAGATTATACTTACTTTGTGCTCTATATAGTTCTAATTGCATTGCTTTTCGTATTTGTTGTAGAGTGTTCGAAATTAGTATATTTAGCGCTTTTGTTTTTTCAATGTTTTCCTTTATATTATATAGCATGTTATAGATTATACTTACTTTGTGCTCTATAGTTCTAATTAGCAGTGCTTTTCGTATTTGTTGTAGAGTGTTCGAAATTAGTACATTTAGCGCTTTTGTTTTTTCAATGTTTTTCTTTATATTATATAGCATGTTATAGATTATACTTACTTTGTGCTCTATATAGTTCTAATTGCATGCTTTTCGTATTTGTTGTAGAGTGTTCGAAATTAGTATATTAGCGCTTTGTTTTTCAATGTTTTCCTTTATATTATATAGCATGTTATAGATTATACTTACTTGTGCTCTATATTGTTCTAATTGAAGTGCTTTTCGTATTTGTTGTAGAGTGTTCGAAATTAGTACATTTAGCGCTTTTGTTTTTTCAATGTTTTTCCTTTATATTATATAGCATGTTATAGATTATACTTACTTTGTGCTCTATATGTTCTAATTGAAGTGCTTTTCGTATTTGTTGTAGAGTGTTCGAAATTAACATTAGCGCTTTTGTTTTTTCAATGTTTTTCCTTTATATTATATAGCATGTTATAGATTATACTTACTTTGTGCTCTATAGTTCTAATTGCAGTGCTTTTCGTATTTGTTGTAGAGTGTTCGAAATTAGTACATTTAGCGCTTTGTTTTTTCAATGTTTTTCCTTTATATTATATAGCATGTTATAGATTATACTTACTTGTGCTCTATATAGTTCTAATTGCAGTGGTTTTCGTATTTGTTGTAGAGTGTTCGAAATTAGTATATTTAGCGCTTTGTTTTTTCAATGTTTTTCGTTTATATTATATAGCATGTTATAGATTATACTTACTTTGTGCTCTATAGTTCTAATTGCAGTGCTTTTTATTTGTTGTAGAGTGTTCGAAATTAGTATATTTAGCGCTTTTGTTTTTTCAATGTTTTTCCTTTATATTATATAGCATGTTATAGATTATACTTACTTTGTGCTCTATATTGTTCTAATTGAAGTGCTTTTCGTATTTGTTGTAGAGTGTTCGAAATTAGTATATTTAGCGCTTGTTTTTTCAATGTTTTCCTTTATATTATATAGCATGTTATAGATTATACTTATGTGCTCTATATAGTTCTAATTGCATGCTTTTCGTATTTGTTGTAGAGTGTTCGAAATTAGTATATTTAGCGCTTTGTTTTTTCAATGTTTTTCCTTTATATTATATAGCATGTTATAGATTATACTTACTTTGTGCTCTATAGTTCTAATTGCAGTGCTTTTCGTATTTGTTGTAGAGTGTTCGAAATTAGTACATTTAGCGCTTTGTTTTTTCAATGTTTTCCTTTATATTATATAGCATGTTATAGATTATACTTACTTTGTGCTCTATATTGTTCTAATTGAGTGCTTTTCGTATTTGTTGTAGAGTGTTCGAAATTAGTACATTTAGCGCTTTTGTTTTTTCAATGTTTTTCCTTTATATTATATAGCATGTTATAGATTATACTTACTTTGTGCTCTATAGTTCTAATTGAGTGCTTTTCGTATTTGTTGTAGAGTGTTCGAAATTAGTACATTTAGCGCTTTTTTTTTCAATGTTTTTCCTTATATTATATAGCATGTTATAGATTATACTTACTTTGTGCTCTATAGTTCTAATTAGAGTGCTTTTCGTATTTGTTGTAGAGTGTTCGAAATTAGTACATTTAGCGCTTTTGTTTTTTCAATGTTTTTCCTTTATATTATATAGCATGTTATAGATTATACTTACTTTGTGCTCTATATAGTTCTAATTGCAGTGCTTTTCGTATTTGTTGTAGAGTGTTCGAAATTAGTATATTTAGCGCTTTTGTTTTTTCAATGTTTTTCCTTTATATTATATAGCATGTTATAGATTATACTTACTTTGTGCTCTATAGTTCTAATTGAAGTGCTTTTCGTATTTGTTGTAGAGTGTTCGAAATTAGTACATTTAGCGCTTTTGTTTTTTCAATGTTTTTCCTTTATATTATATAGCATGTTATAGATTATACTTACTTTGTGCTCTATAGTTCTAATTGAAGTGCTTTTCGTATTTGTTGTAGAGTGTTCGAAATTAGTACATTTAGCGCTTTTGTTTTTTCAATGTTTTCCTTTATATTATATAGCATGTTATAGATTATACTTACTTTGTGCTCTATAGTTCTAATTAGTGCTTTTCGTATTTGTTGTAGAGTGTTCGAAATTAGTACATTTAGCGCTTTTGTTTTTTCAATGTTTTCCTTTATATTATATAGCATGTTATAGATTATACTTACTTTGTGCTCTATATAGTTCTATTGCATGCTTTTCGTATTTGTTGTAGAGTGTTCGAAATTAGTATATTTAGCGCTTTGTTTTTCAATGTTTTTCCTTTATATTATATAGCATGTTATAGATTATACTTACTTTGTGCTCTATATAGTTCTAATTGCAGTGCTTTTCGTATTTGTTGTAGAGTGTTCGAAATTAGTATATTTAGCGCTTTTGTTTTTTCAATGTTTTTCCTTTATATTATATAGCATGTTATAGATTATACTTACTTTGTGCTCTATATTGTTCTAATTGCAGTGCTTTTCGTATTTGTTGTAGAGTGTTCGAAATTAGTATATTTAGCGCTTTGTTTTTTCAATGTTTTTCCTTTATATTATATAGCATGTTATAGATTATACTTACTTTGTGCTCTATATAGTTCTAATTGCATTGCTTTTCGTATTTGTTGTAGAGTGTTCGAAATTAGTATATTTAGCGCTTTTGTTTTTTCAATGTTTCCTTTATATTATATAGCATGTTATAGATTATACTTACTTTGTGCTCTATAGTTCTAATTGCAGTGCTTTTCGTATTTGTTGTAGAGTGTTCGAAATTAGTACATTTAGCGCTTTTGTTTTTTCAATGTTTTTCCTTTATATTATATAGCATGTTATAGATTATACTTACTTTGTGCTCTATATTGTTCTAATTGCAGTGCTTTTCGTATTTGTTGTAGAGTGTTCGAAATTAGTACATTTAGCGCTTTTGTTTTTTCAATGTTTTTCCTTTATATTATATAGCATGTTATAGATTATACTTACTTTGTGCTCTATAGTTCTAATTAGAGTGCTTTCGTATTTTTGTAGAGTGTTCGAAATTAGTACATTTAGCGCTTTTGTTTTTTCAATGTTTTTCCTTTATATTATATAGCATGTTATAGATTATACTTACTTTGTGCTCTATATAGTTCTAATTGCATTGCTTTTCGTATTTGTTGTAGAGTGTTCGAAATTAGTACATTTAGCGCTTTTGTTTTTTCAATGTTTTTCCTTTATATTATATAGCATGTTATAGATTATACTTACTTTGTGCTCTATATTGTTCTAATTGCAGTGCTTTTCGTATTTGTTGTAGAGTGTTCGAAATTAGTACATTTAGCGCTTTTGTTTTTTCAATGTTTTTCCTTTATATTATATAGCATGTTATAGATTATACTTACTTTGTGCTCTATATTGTTCTAATTGCAGTGCTTTTCGTATTTGTTGTAGAGTGTTCGAAATTAGTACATTTAGCGCTTTGTTTTTTCAATGTTTTTCTTTTATATTATATAGCATGTTATAGATTATACTTACTTTGTGCTCTATAGTTCTAATTGCAGTGCTTTTCGTATTTGTTGTAGAGTGTTCGAAATTAGTACATTTAGCGCTTTTGTTTTTTCAATGTTTTTCCTTTATATTATATAGCATGTTATAGATTATACTTACTTTGTGCTCTATATTGTTCTAATAGAAGTGCTTTTCGTATTTGTTGTAGAGTGTTCGAAATTAGTACATTTAGCGCTTTTGTTTTTTCAATGTTTTTCCTTTATATTATATAGCATGTTATAGATTATACTTACTTTGTGCTCTATAGTTCTAATTAGAGTGGTTTTCGTATTTGTTGTAGAGTGTTCGAAATTAGTACATTTAGCGCTTTTGTTTTTTCAATGTTTTTCCTTTATACTATATAGCATGTTATAGATTATACTTACTTTGTGCTCTATAGTTCTAATTAGAGTGCTTTTCGTATTTGTTGTAGAGTGTTCGAAATTAGTACATTTAGCGCTTTTGTTTTTTCAATGTTTTCCTTTATATTATATAGCATGTTATAGATTATACTTACTTTGTGCTCTATAGTTCTAATTGAAGTGCTTTTCGTATTTGTTGTAGAGTGTTCGAAATTAGTACATTTAGCGCTTTTGTTTTTTCAATGTTTTTCCTTTATATTATATAGCATGTTATAGATTATACTTACTTTGTGCTCTATAGTTCTAATTAGTGCTTTTCGTATTTGTTGTAGAGTGTTCGAAATTAGTACATTTAGCTTTTGTTTTTTCAATGTTTTCCTTTATATTATATAGCATGTTATAGATTATACTTACTTTGTGCTCTATAGTTCTAATTGCATTGCTTTTCGTATTTGTTGTAGAGTGTTCGAAATTAGTATATTTAGCGCTTTTGTTTTTTCAATGTTTTTCTTTATATTATATAGCATGTTATAGATTAACTTACTTTGTGCTCGATATAGTTCTAATTGCAGTGCTTTTCGTATTTGTTGTAGAGTGTTCGAAATTAGTACATTTAGCGCTTTTGTTTTTTCAATGTTTTTCCTTTATATTATATAGCATGTTATAGATTATACTTACTTTGTGCTCTATATTGTTCTAATTGAAGTGATTTTCGTATTTGTTGTAGAGTGTTCGAAATTAGTACATTTAGCGCTTTGTTTTTTCAATGTTTTCTTTTATATTATATAGCATGTTATAGATTATACTTACTTTGTGCTCTATATTGTTCTAATTGCAGTGCTTTTCGTATTTGTTGTAGAGTGTTCGAAATTAGTACATTTAGCGCTTTTGTTTTTTCAATGTTTTTGCTTTATATTATATAGCATGTTATAGATTATACTTACTTTGTGCTCTATATTGTTCTAATTGCAGTGCTTTTCGTATTTGTTGTAGAGTGTTCGAAATTAGTACATTTAGCGCTTTTGTTTTTTCAATGTTTTTCCGTTATATTATAGTGCATGTTATAGATTATACTTACTTTGTGCTCTATAGTTCTAATTAGAGTGGTTTTCGTATTTGTTGTAGAGTGTTCGAAATTAGTACATTTAGCGCTTTTGTTTTTTCAATGTTTTTCCTTTATACTATATAGCATGTTATATATTTGTTACGTACGAAAATTAGAATTAGGTTAAAAGCCCAAGGTAAAAAGAATAGTGGGTCTGGCAATAGAGTTGATTGAACTGGCTGAAGGGCACCATGAGGAAATCAAGGAAAATAGGTTTATTACTAAGGAAAGTCCTCAGGTCGGAAGGTCTTCAGGTCGGTAGGTCCTCAAGACGGAAGGACCTCAGGTCGGAAGGTCTTCAGGTCGGGAGGTCCTCAAGACGGAAAGTTATTAGGACGGAAGGACCTCAGGTCGGAAGGTCCTCAAGACGGAAGGACCTCAGGTCGGAAGGTCTTCAGGTCGGGAGGTCCTCAAGACGGAAAGTTATTAGGACGGAAGGACCTCAGGTCGGAAGGTCCTCAAGACGGAAGGACCTCAGGTCGGAAGGTCTTCAGGTCGGGAGGTCCTCAAGACGGAAAGTCATCAGGACGGAAGGACCTCAGGTCGGTAGGTCCTCAAGACGGAAAGACCTCAAGTCGGAAGGTTTCAGGTCGGGAAGGTCCTCAAGACGGAAAGACCTCAAGTCGGAAGGTTTTCAGGTCGGGAAGTCCTCAAGACGGAAAGACCTCAAGTCGGAAGGTTTTCAGGTCGGGAGGTCCTCAAGACGGAAAGACCTCAAGTCGGAAGGTTTCAGGTCGGGAAGTCCTCAAGGCGGAAAGACCTCAAGTCGGAGGGTTTTAGGTCGGGAGTGTCCTCAAGACGGAAAGACCTCAAGTCGGAAGGTTTTCAGGTCGGGAAGTCCTCAAGATGGAAAGATCTCAAGTCGGAAGGTTTTCAGGTCGGGAAGTCCTCAAGGCGGAAAGACCTCAAGCCAGATGGTTCGCAAGTCGAGAGGATTGGCAGTCGGACCCATACTATTGTAGATTGGCAGTCGGGCCAAAAGAGCGGAAGGTTTGTGGTCGGCTCAAAGAGTGAAATATAGGGATAATTTTGGTCTGCTGGGGACACGTGTCAGCATGAGAAGGGTTGGAAGACGGTTGGGAAGGAGACGTTGTAACCGTTCGGGTGACGGTTTTCAGTACATTTCCCAGAGAATATTTAAAGGCTTGGATAATCATTTGGCAAGGCATCTTCAATCAACTTCAACAAAGCAAAGTCAGATTTGGGGATCACCACTTTAAATTTCAGTCTTTTATTTTCCAGTTTATTTTCTGTACCATACAGTGTTTAGAGATTCCTAATCTCAGGCACTAATTAATCAAGTTTAAGGATATTTTCTATATCTTTGAATTTTACTTTATTTTTGTTGAAAAATTACATCAACAAATTGGCGACCACAGTGGGAGCAAGACAAAATTGCTCATTCCAATTCCGGCGATAATTTCATACGTCTTAGATCCGGCCGTATCATCGGAAGGGTCCATATGGCAGGTTCACAACCTCAATCATCGTCGGCACCGGTGGGAGAATCCGTTCCACCACCTATTGTGCCAAATGCCGGGGAAATCCCACAACCACCAACAGATTGGTGGTCTTATGTTCAACAAATGTTGCGTGAGCAACAAACGAACATGTTGCGTGAGCAACAGAGCATGATGCAGAACATGATAGATCAAGCACTGTCAAGGGTTAGTCTTCAACCCACTCAAACTCCACCAGGAGTATCACCGTCCAGACTACAGGCAAATTTCGCAGGGCCATCATTCGTGGATAGTACATTCCCAAGTGCCACAAATCCCAACCGAATGGATAGGGGAAAATCTCCTCTGACTTTTCCCAACACTGTTCCACTGGGACCAAGGGTTACCAATCCGCAGACGAACAATACAAGGGAGGACAGGCCTGAAGGATATATACATGATCCTATTCATATTCCTGTGCAGGATCCGTTCCATGTTCCTGATCATCAACGCTTTCATGTAGATCCTGATGAGCTTGCACATATATTAAGGGATCAGTATGGATTAACTCCTCAGATGGCTAACCGCCCTGCATATCAGAAACCTTTCCCAGAAAGGATCATTAATGAACACCCTCTCCCAAGGAATTTTCGACCACCCGATTTTCATGCATTCTCAGGGGAGGACGGATCTTCCACCATAGAACATGTTGGTCGGTTCACAGCACAATTAGGAGAAGTTGGCAATAACCCTTTTTATAAGTTACAGCTGTTTGGTTTATCTCTTACTAGAACGGCGTTTTCGTGGTTTGTAAGTCTGCCTCCTGGACAAATTCAGACATGGGAAGGACTGGAGATGGCATTTCACGCTAGATTCTTCAATCCTTTACCAGTTGTTTCTTTAACTGATTTACTTGAATTGAGACAGTATCCAGAAGAAACTGCTTCACAGTTTATAGAAAGGGTGCGATTGATGAAGGGACGATGTCCTACGGTAATCAGTGAGAAAGAGATGACCAATTTAGTGGTCCGGAATATGCATACTCGTTTAAGAAAGGCACTCACTGCCCTGGATGTTGAGGATTTGGCAAGTCTTGCATCCAAGGCAGGACGTCTAGAGTCTTTGTTCAGAGAGGAAGATCAGCATAACAGGCGTAATAGAGGCCAACATATGGCGAGTATGGGAACGAAACATGTGACTTTGATTTTAATCAGTCAGAAGAGATGGCAGCCGAAATCCTTTCTGGAAAACCTTATGTATGCCCTAAATTGAAGCCAGTACCAGGATCTGAAGGAAAAGAGCAACCGACGTTTGATAGTTCAAAAGCTGATGAAATCTTTGATATCTTACTGACTGATGGGCAGATCCGTATTCCAAAGGGGCAAAGATTGGCCACTAAAGAAGAAATCAAAGGGAGACCATATTGTAAGTGGCATAATTCTTTCACACACAATACAAGTCAGTGTACTCATTTCAGGAAGGAAATTCAAAAGGCCATCAAGACAGGTCGGCTCAAATACATCACTCTAGGTGTAGACCAGCAACCGTTTCCGAAAGTAACAACGGCAATGGTTGACATCCAACCAAGTTCGGAAACAGGGAAAAGTTCGGCCAATAGTGGACAAACAGGGGAACGAACTCAAGCAAGCCCCGGAACAAAGAAAGGAAATCAGCCAAACAGTGGCCGACCGGAAGAACGACTCAAAGTTGTTGAAAGGCCAGTCGCTGAAAAATGGGACCGTCCAGACGGTTCTTTTAATGTGGAGGTGAAAGAAAGGGTTTTAGTGCGTGACCACCCGACCAGAAAAACAGGGTCAGTCGGGAACAATTGGGCTCGAAATAAAAAGCCTTTACCAGTTGATATAGATCCTCGTTTCCCAGGTATGAATCGTACACAGATTCGCAATGCCAAACGCAGGTATGCTGCAAAGTATGGGAAACGAGTTCCTTCAGCAAAACAACTAACCGACGAACAAAAAGCAGCCGACCACTTGGCAGGAGATCAGTCCATTAGAGTCTTACAGAACAACCGACCAACGAGCAGGGAGCAGCCATTCAGTCTCCAAAAGTCGGTCCAGTCGGGTCTGGTCAGGAAAGCAACCGAACGACGGATTAGGCGCTTCCGACTATACCAAAGGAAGTTCGTCGGGACAGGGGAAAGGTAAAGGAATGGCAGATGAAATAATTAAAGGTTTTAGATGCCAACATTGTGAACGGATCAACATCAATCCATCTCTTGAAGATTTCCGTATAGAATCTTTGACGCTTCAACCTCAGAACAAGACGAAGGAAGAAGTTCTAACTACAGAGGAAAGTTCAAGATCTGTTAAATCTCGTCTGGGACCACGAATCCCTTGTCGAATGACAGAGATTAATCAGATGAGAGATGAACCGATATGGGCGAGTCTGGTAGATGATACTATGGACGAACCTTTATGGGCATTCTTGGCAGATGATGAATTAGAGAAAACAGAGTGGGCAAAGACTTCAGATTCTGAGCCTCAGCCGGAGCCACCTTCGATTGTGTTTCCTCCTATTCCAGAGGGTGCGATCTCCCATTTGAAGCCTCTGTATGTTAATGCTCATATTTGTGGGAAACCAATCACAAAGGTTTTCGTGGATAATGGAGCAGTTTTAATGTTATGCCATTGAAGACTCTCAAGAAGCTAGGGAAAGGAATTCATGATCTGTCTCCTGTGGAATTCGAAATGACAAGTTTTACAGGGCAGCCGACTAAGCCTGAAGGCATGATGGTTGCCACAATTGAAGTCGGACCAAAGAAGATCTCCACTGTTTTCTTTATTGTGGACGCAGATACTACATACTCTCTCTTGCTGGGAAGAGACTGGATTCATGCCTCTCAATGTGTGCCATCAACCCTGCACCAACAATTAATGTTCTGGGAAGGAAATCAGGTTCTCAAAATGGAAGCGAATGACAACCCATTCGATGTATCAGAACAAGTTGAAGAGTCAGTGTTTTATTCCAGTCATTTGGCTCCGATGTCTCAGTTGTATATGGCCAGGGAATACCCAAACAAGGGTTATAAAGTCACTGGCCAGAACTCGATGTTCTATTAAAAGAACACCTTTATTGTATGGCTCATGATAAAGCCACACCCATTCCCATATAATTTGTTTGTTATGGAAGATACAAGTTTAGAAGTATGTAGTTCTCTTATTAATAAGTTCTATTTAAAGCAGTTATTACATAAAGCAGAAAATAGTAAAGAGATTCTTGATGTTCACCTCCAAGAAGATGAACAATTTCGTTGGCCCGACTTATTAGAAAAAACAGAACCAACAGCTTCATCACAAGACCCATTATTGGAGTTTAATTTAGGAACCGAATTGGTTCCAAAAGTGATCAGGTTAAGTGGTTATTTGTCTAAAGAGCAACAAACAATGATGCTCGAAGTTATTAGAAACAACATTGATTGTTTAGCATGGGATTATTCAGAGATGCCTGGTTTGACAAGAAGTCTAATAGAGCATCGATTGCCTATCAAAGAAGGTTGTAAACCTTACAAACAACCTCCAAGGCGAATGAGCCCGGATCTGATGCCTCAAATCAAGGAAGAAATCCAAAAACTTCTCAAAGTGGGTTTCATTCAGCCTTGCCGTTATGCGGAGTGGCTGGCTAACATTGTGCCAGTGGTCAAGAAAAATGGTAAGATAAGGATATGCATCGACTTCAGGGATTTGAATCTAGCTACCCCTAAGGACGAATATGTGATGCCTATGGCCGACATGTTGATAGATGCAGCAGCAGGGCATAAAATCCTTAGTCTGATGGATGGTTATGCAGGTTATAACCAAATATTCTTGGCAGAAGAAGACATTCCTAAGACAGCATTCAGATGCCCAGGGGCTTTAGGTATTTATGAATGGACAGTCATGCCATTCGGGTTAAAGAATGCAGGGGCAACTTACCAAAGAGCCATGAATTCAATCTTTCATGATTTAATTGGCAGATCTATGGAAGTTTATATTGATGATGTTATTGTTAAATCTGCCAGTTTTGACGAACATTTGAGAGATCTTGAAGAGGCATTCGAAAGAATGAAGAAGTACAAGTTGAAGATGAATCCAACCAAATGTGCTTTTGGAATATCAGCCGGGAGCTTTTTAGGATTTTTAGTTCATGAGAGAGGAATTGAAATTGATGCCAATAAGGCTAAAGCCATTCTTGATAGTCGGCCACCCAAGACGGTTAAAGAAATCCAAAGTCTTTTGGGTAAGGTGAACTATTTGAGGCGTTTCATTTCTAATGCTGCTGGCAAGGTCAGACCCATTACTAAATTGTTGAAAGCTGGAAAAAATGCCTTTGAATGGGGTCCCGACCAACAGACGGCTTTAGATGCTATCAAGCAGGCATTGGTTCACCCTCCAGTCTTGATGCCTCCTAAACAAGGTCGGCCACTCAAACTTTATTTGGCAAATACATATGAAGTGGTTAGCTGTTTATTGGCACAGGATGGTGATGACGGGAAGGAAAGGGCAATCTACTATCTCAGTAAAACCCTTACAGGACCAGAACTGAATTACACTATGCCAGAAAAAATGTGTTATTCATTGGTCTTTGCTTGTACTAAACTCGAGCATTATTTGCTGCCCAGAAGAGTTGAGGTCATATCAAAGGTGGATCTCATCAAATTGATTTTACAGAGACCTACTATGAAGGGCAGACTTATGAAGTGGGCCATCAAATTGGCTCCTTTTGATCTTCAACATTCCCCTCTGAGGGCAATCAAGGGACAAGCAGTAGCCGACTTCTTAGCAGAATTCTCACAAGTCGGGTATTCTCTTTGTGATAGTGTCCGACCATTTAGTTGTTCATCATATTTGTATTTGGATAATCTACAGGTCGGATGTGTGCCTTATATAAGTACCAGAACATGGTTGATGTTCTTTGATGGTTCTACCTCTGGAAACAAATCAGGGGCAGGGGTCTTTTTGCAAGGACCTGATGGTCAAAAGATCAACTTACAATTACGATTGGAAGCCATGACCCATAATTCGGCAGAATATGAGGCTTTAATTTTGGGGCTGGAGGCTTTAATAGCCAGGAAGGTCCAGTCTGTAATCATAAGAGGGGATTCTCAACTAGTAATCAACCAGGTAAACAATCAATATGTTTGCAATTACCCTCATCTTCGCAGATACAGGGACATTGTGGGTCGGTTACTGACGAAAATCTCAGAAGTAATAATTGAGTTCATTCCGAGGAAAGAAAACCAACGTGCGATGAGTTGGCTCAAAGGGCCTGTAAAGGAATTCTGGAGGATATGTGGTCGGAGGTCAAGTCGGGCATAGAAGAAAAGACAGACCCAATATGTGACCAATGGTCGGGCAGAGACGGTCGGACAGGAGCCCGACTGCGGAGTTACGGTCGGGCAAGAGGCTATTGGACAGGAGCCCGACTGCGAAGTTATGGTCGGGCAGGAGATTGTCGGACAGGAGCCCGACTGCGAGGCTGTCGGGCAGGGAGACGGTCGGTCAGGAGCCCGACTGCGAAGTTATTGTCGGACAGGAGTCCGACGGCGAAACAGTGCCCGATTGGAGAACAGAGCTTATCCTGTATTTACAGAATCCAGGTGCGAGTGTTTCAATTGCGACACGATTGAAGGCTTTACGTTTTCAATTGATAAATGGAATTTTGTATAAGAGATCATTTGAAGGTTTACTTTTGAAATGCTTGGGATCTAAAGAAGCTCTAGAGGTAATGACAGAAGTACATGGTGGGATATGTGGAGCTCATCGGGCAGGTCTGAATATGAGGTGGGCCATTCATCGTTTGGGTTTTTTCTGGCCAAAGATTTTTGAAGATTGCATACAATTGCCAAAGGCTGCCAGGAATGTCAGAAACATTGCCAGTAACCGAATTGCAATTCTTGGCAAAACCATGGCCTTTAAATCATGGGCTATGGATATTATTGGTAAAATACATCCTGCTTCATCGAAACATCATTGTTTCATATTGGTCGCGACTGACTACTTTACCAAATGGGTAGAAGCATTGCTTTGAAAAATGTGGATCAGAAAGAAGTGATAGACTTCGTTTTGAATCAAATTATTTACAGATATGGCATTCCTCAGTCTATAACAACCGACCAAGGCTTGGTCTTCACAGGGGAAAAGTTCTCTAGTTTCTTGGCAGAATTCGGTGTTCGTTACATCATTCGTCACCTTATTATCCCCAAGCCAATGGACAAGCGGAAGCAGCAAATAAGATTATTATTGGGATTATAAAGAAGATGGTTGAAGGGAATCCAAGAAAGTGGCATTTGTTATTGTCTCAGGCTTTGTGGGCACATAGGAATACCAGAAATACAGCCACAGGGTTCTCACCTTACCAACTCACGTTTGGCCAAGATGCTGTTTTACCAGCCGAAATCCGAGTATCATCTGGTCCGAACAGAATTTACTGATAGTGATCTTACAGAGGAATACCAACAACTTATGTTGCAGCAGTTAGAAGATTTGGATGTTAACCGTCTCCATGCAATAGATCGAAGTGTGAAACAGAGTGAAATCAGAGCAAGGAGTTACGGAAAGAAAGTTCTTCACAGGACATTCCAAAAAGGAGACCTAGTCTGGAAGACCATTCTTCTACATATAAGAAAACGACCAATTGGGAAAATGGTCACCGAATTGGGAAGGACCATACATTGTTCAAAAAGATATTGGAAATGGCGCGTTCATTATTGTAAATCATGAAGGTAGAAGAGTACATGATTGTATTAATGCTAAATATCTGAAGAGGTATTATCCTGCCTTTTCAGATAACAAAACTGCCTGAAACAAAATATTATTCAGAACCCATTTGTAGGGTTCGAACCTATTTAAAGGTTCATTTCAGTTAGTTATCATGTATTGGTGAGAATTTTCTGCCTCTGAATCAGACTTTTCATCCCAGTGAGTGGATATTAGTTCTGGTTCTTCTTCAATAAGATCTTCCAATCTGGTCGGTACCTCTCCCATTGGCTTTGCATTTCGTCTAAGTCTTGATGGGTACGTGCTTGCATGTCTGTTATGGCTTGATGTTCACGATCAACAATGGTCCGTAATCTTGAGAAGACTTTTCGTTGATTGGAAAAGATGTTATCCAACCAAGATCTGGAAGTATAGTTGCTGCGTGATTTTCTATCATTTCCATGTGATGATGGAGATCAGGAATGCGGCTAAGGATGTCACGAAGAGGTTCATACCCCTCAATGACTTTTTCCATCAGGCGGATGACGCGATGAATGGTTCTTCTTCCTCGTTGGGAGAATCGGAATTTGAAGTCTAGTTGCTTGAGTATATGTAACAAGTCTTCTGCGTGGCCTCCAATAGGGTGATTACCCACAAAGAAGGGTTGAAGGACACCTTCCCAGTTGCTTGATGGAACATGAGGTCGGTCATTCGCCATGTTTGTTAACACTTCAAGTGTTTTGATTTTCAAAATATGCCTTGGAATGTGTTTCTTAAAATGTGAGAAACAATATTCTTTTAAAGAAGGAGTTTGTTTCATTCCTACAAAATTGGAAATTGAAAGGTGATCCTTGTTTTGAGAGAAGAAAGAAAAAATGGATTACTAAGTCAAGTATTGTTACAAAGGGGAAGCTATTACAAAAGTGCCCCTAGAGCAGTTTTTATATTGGTCCACTTGATTTCATCCCTGGATAGCCTTCTGGTTGGCAGCCGTCTGATATCTTCGGATGAATTGGGATCGGGCTTGGGTTTTCAGCTTGATCTAATTCAGCCTCATTCTTGGTATATTCTCAAGCAGACGCTGCTCATTGGTAATTTGCTTATCCAGGGTAGACTGTTCCTTCTTTAGCTCCCGCAATTCTGCCTCCTTTTTCTGAATAGCTTCATCAAACTTGAGCTTTCGTGCTAAGGAGACCACCCAGCCTTCCAGTAGTTGCTGAAGAGATTCTCGGGTCTTAGCCAAAGAATTCTCCAGCGTTGTTTGATCGAAGTCGGGCTGGGGGGTTTCGGCTGACAGGAGTCCAATGACTAACACTTCAGTCTTGAGCTCTGTAAGTCTTTCCATCAGCCGATGCAGAATGGGGACGGCTGGCGATTCCGTTGGAGTGTAAAAAAGAAGGCCACCAACCGTCTGAATGAGTTTGTCCAAAAGTCGGATCTAATTCTGACAGGGGATGGTTAATGGCCTCCAGGGATATGGTTCGGGCCTCCGCCGGGAACCGGAACAGTCGATAGGACAGCTAAGTCCGAAGGCCCCTGCAAGTCCAATGTCAATAAGTATTCCAAGGGAGGTGCAAATTTATTCAGATAAGATATGTGTACCTCTGGGCGGACTGCTGTCAGTGAGTGGGCAGCAATGAGGTCGGTAGAGTAAGGCAGACAACTGAGTATAACAGCAGCCGACTCGTCGGCTGTGATATGGTCGCTGAGGTGCCGACCCTGGGTCCCTGGAAAGTAATTATAGAACAGTTAGTGTTTTTGAAGGAAACTTTGTAGCATGGATGGTTTAATCTACCAAATTCACAGAAGTCTCCGAATCGGACGAAGATACTTCTTCATTTCTGGAGGTTGGGCTGCCACGGGTGGTTCTTCTGCCTGCCACTCGATT
>NW_026137530.1:0-37915 GCF_009805555.1 Andrographis paniculata | reverse complement strand
TAGCATGTTATAGATTATACTTACTTTGTGCTCTATAGTTCTAATTAAGTGGTTTTCGTATTGTTGTAGAGTGTTCGAAATTAGTACATTTAGCGCTTTTGTTTTTTCAATGTTTTTCCTTTATACTATTAGCATGTTATATATTTGTTACGTACGAAATTAGAATTAGGTTAAAAGCCCAAGGTAAAAAGAATAGTGGGTCTGGCTAGAGTTGATTGAACTGGCTGAATGGCACCATGAGGAAATCAAGGAAAATAGGTTTTTATTTACAAGGAAAGTCCTCAGGTCGGAAGGTCTCAGGTCGGTAGGTCCTCAAGACGGAAGGACCTCAGGTCGGAAGGTCTTCAGGTCGGGAGGTCCTCAAGACGGAAAGTTATTAGGACGGAAGGACCTCAGGTCGGAAGGTCCTCAAGACGGAAGGACCTCAGGTCGGAAGGTCTTCAGGTCGGGAGGTCCTCAAGACGGAAAGTTATTAGGACGGAAGGACCTCAGGTCGGAAGGTCCTCAAGACGGAAGGACCTCAGGTCGGAAGGTCTTCAGGTCGGGAGGTCCTCAAGACGGAAAGTCATCAGGACGGAAGGACCTCAGGTCGGTAGGTCCTCAAGACGGAAAGACCTCAAGTCGGAAGGTTTTCAGGTCGGAGGTCCTCAAGACGGAAAGACCTCAAGTCGGAAGGTTTTCAGGTCGGGAAGGTCCTCAAGACGGAAAGACCTCAAGTCGGAAGGTTTTCAGGTCGGGAGGTCCTCAAGACGGAAAGACCTCAAGTCGGAAGGTTTTCAGGTCGGGAAGTCCTCAAGACGGAAAGACCTCAAGTCGGAAGGTTTTTAGGTCGGGAGGTCCTCAAGACGGAAAGACCTCAAGTCGGAAGGTTTTCAGGTCGGGAAGTCCTCAAATGGAAAGATCTCAAGTCGGAAGGTTTTCAGGTCGGGAAGTCCTCAAGGCGGAAAGACCTCAAGCCAGATGGTTCGCAAGTCGGGAGGATTGGCAGTCGGACCCATACTATTGTAGATTGGCAGTCGGGCCAAAAGAGCGGAAGGTCTGTGGTCGGCTCAAAGAGTGAAATATAGGGATAATTTTGGTCTGCTGGGGACGCGTGTCAGCATGAGAAGGGTTGGAAGACGGTTGGGAAGGAGACGTTGTAACCGTTCGGGTGACGGTTTTCGGTACGGTTTCCCAGAGAATATTTAAAGGCTTGGATCATCATTTGGCAAGGCATCTTCAATCAACTTCAACAAAGCAAAGTCAGATTTGGGGATCACCACTTTAAATTTCAGTCTTTTATTTTCCAGTTTATTTTCTGTACCATACAGTGTTTAGAGATTCCTAATCTCAGGCACTAATTAATCAAGTTTAAGGATATTTTCTATATCTTTGAATTTTACTTTATTTTTGTTGAAAAATTACATCAACAAATTGGCGACCACAGTGGGAGCAAGACAAAATTGCTCATTCCAATTCCGGCGATAATTTCATACGTCTAAGATCCGGCCGTATCATCGGAAGGGTCCATATGGCAGGTTCACAACCTCAATCATCTTCGGCACCGGTGGGAGAATCCGTTCCACCACCTATTGTGCCAAATGCCGGGGAAATCCCACAACCACCAACTGATTGGTGGTCTTATGTTCAACAAATGTTGCGTGAGCAACAAACGAACATGTTGCGTGAGCAACAGAGCATGATGCAGACCATGATAGATCAAGCACTGTCAAGGGTTAGTCTTCAACCCACTCAAACTCCACCAGGAGTATCACCGTCCAGACTACAGGCAAATTTCGCAGGGCCATCATTCGTGGATAGTACATTCCCAAGTGCCACAAATCCCAACCGAATGGATAGGGGAAAATCTCCTCTGACTTTTCCCAACACTGTTCCACTGGGACCAAGGGTTACCAATCCGCAGACGAACAATACAAGGGAGGACAGGCCTGAAGGATATATACATGATCCTATTCATATTCCTGTGCAGGATCCGTTCCATGTTCCTGATCATCAACGCTTTCATGTAGATCCTGATGAGATTGCACATATATTAAGGGATCAGTATGGATTAACTCCTCAGATGGCTAACCGCCCTGCATATCAGAACCTTTCCCAGAAAGGATCATTAATGAACACCCTCTCCCAAGGAATTTTCGACCACCCGATTTTCATGCATTCTCAGGGGAGGACGGATCTTCCACCATAGAACATGTTGGTCGGTTCACAGCACAATTAGGAGAAGTTGGCAATAACCCTTTTTATAAGTTACAGCTGTTTGGTTTATCTCTTACTAGAACAGCGTTTTCGTGGTTTGTAAGTCTGCCTCCTGGACAAATTCAGACATGGGAAGGACTGGAGATGGCATTTCACGCTAGATTCTTCAATCCTTTACCAGTTGTTTCTTTAACTGATTTACTTGAATTGAGACAGTATCCAGAAGAAACTGCTTCACAGTTTATAGAAAGGGTGCGATTGATGAAGGGACGATGTCCTACGGTAATCAGTGAGAAAGAGATGACCAATTTAGTGGTCCGGAATATGCATACTCGTTTAAGAAAGGCACTCACTGCCCTGGATGTTGAGGATTTGGCAAGTCTTGCATCCAAGGCAGGACGTCTAGAGTCTTTGTTCAGAGAGGAAGATCAGCATAACAGGCGTAATAGAGGCCAACATATGGCGAGTATGGGAACAGAAACATGTGACTTTGATTTTAATCAGTCAGAAGAGATGGCAGCCGAAATCCTTTCTGGAAAACCTTATGTATGCCCTAATTGAAGCCAGTACCAGGATCTGAAGGAAAAGAGCAACCGACGTTTGATAGTTCGAAAGCTGATGAAATCTTTGATATCCTACTGACTGATGGGCAGATCCGTATTCCAAAGGGGCAAAGATTGGCCACTAAAGAAGAAATCAAAGGGAGACCATATTGTAAGTGGCATAATTCTTTCACACACAATACAAGTCAGTGTACTCATTTCAGGAAGGAAATTCAAAAGGCCATCAAGACAGGTCGGCTCAAATACATCACTCTAGGTGTAGACCAGCAACCGTTTCCGAAAGTAACAACGGCAATGGTTGACATCCAACCAAGTTCGGAAACAGGGAAAAGTTCGGCCAATAGTGGACAAACAGGGGAACGAACTCAGGCAAGCCCCGGAACAAAGAAAGGAAATCAGCCAAACAGTGGCCGACCGGAAGAACGACTCAAAGTTGTTGAAAGGCCAGTCGCTGAAAAATGGGACCATCCAGACGGTTCTTTTAATGTGGAGGTGAAAGAAAGGGCGTTAGTGCGTGACCACCCGACCAGAAAAACAGGGTCAGTCGGGAACAATTGGGCTCGAAATAAAAAGCCTTTACCAGTTGATATAGATCCTCGTTTCCCAGGTATGAATCGTACACAGATTCGCAATGCCAAACGCAGGTATGCTGCAAAGTATGGGAAACGAGTTCCTTCAGCAAAACAACTAACCGACGAACAAAAAGCAGCCGACCACTTGGCAGGAGATCAGTCCATTAGAGTCTTTACAGAACAAACGACCAACGAGCAGGGAGCAGCCATTCAATCTCCAAAAGTCGGTCCAGTCGGGTCTGTTCAGGAAAGCAACCGAACGACGGATTAGGCGCTTCCGACTATACCAAAGGAAGTTCGTCGGGACAGGGGAAAGGTAAAGGAATGGCAGATGAAATAATTAAAGGTTTTAGATGCCAACATTGTGAACGGATCAACATCAATCCATCTCTTGAAGATTTCCGTATAGAATCTTTGACGGTTCAACCTCAGAACAAGACGAAGGAAGAAGTTCTAACTACAGAGGAAAGTTCAAGATCTGTTAAATCTCGTCTGGGACCACGAATCCCTTGTCGAATGACAGAGATTAATCAGATGAGAGATGAACCGATGTGGGCGAGTCTGGTAGATGATACTATGGACGAACCTTTATGGGCATTCTTGGCAGATGATGAATTAGAGAAACAGAGTGGGCAAAGACTTCAGATTCTGAGCCTCAGCCGGAGCCACCTTCGATTGTGTTTCCTCCTATTCCAGAGGGTGCGATCTCCCATTTGAAACCTCTGTATGTTAATGCTCACATTTGTGGGAAACCAATCACAAAGGTTTTCGTGGATAATGGAGCAGTCTTTAATGTTATGCCATTGAAGACTCTCAAGAAGCTAGGGAAAGGAATTCATGATCTGTCTCCTGTGGAATTCGAAATGACAAGTTTTACAGGGCAGCCGACTAAGCCTGAAGGGATGATGGTTGCCACCATTGAAGTCGGACCAAAGAAGATCTCCACTGTTTTCTTTATTGTGGACGCAGATACTACATACTCTCTCTTGCTGGGAAGAGACTGGATTCATGCCTCTCAATGTGTGCCATCAACCCTGCACCAACAATTAATGTTCTGGGAAGGAAATCAGGTTCTCAAAATGGAAGCGAATGACAACCCATTCGATATATCAGAACAAGTTGAAGAGTCAGTGTTTTATTCCAGTCATTTGGCTCCGATGTCTCAGTTGTATATGGCCAGGGAATACCCAAACAAGGGTTATAAAGTCACTGGCCAGAACTCGATGTTCTATTAAAAGAACACCTTTATTGTATGGCTCATGATAAAGCCACACCCATTCCCATATAATTTGTTTGTTATGGAAGATACAAGTTTAGAAGTATGTAGTTCTCTTATAATAAGTTCTATTTAAAGCAGTTATTACATAAAGCAGAAAATAGTAAAGAGATTCTTGATGTTCACCTCCAAGAAGATGAACAATTTCGTTGGCCCGACTTATTAGAAAAAACAGAACCAACAGCTTCATCACAAGACCCATTATTGGAGTTTAATTTAGGAACCGAATTGGTTCCAAAAGTGATCAGGTTAAGTGGTTATTTGTCTAAAGAGCAACAAACAATGATGCTCGAAGTTATTAGAAACAACATTGATTGTTTAGCATGGGATTATTCAGAGATGCCTGGTTTGACAAGAAGTCTAATAGAGCATCGATTGCCTATCAAAGAAGGTTGTAAACCTTACAAACAACCTCCAAGGCGAATGAGCCCGGATCTGATGCCTCAAATCAAGGAAGAAATCCAAAAACTTCTCAAAGTGGGTTTCATTCAGCCTTGCCGTTATGCGGAGTGGCTGGCTAACATTGTGCCAGTGGTCAAGAAAAATGGTAAGATAAGGATATGCATCGACTTCAGGGATTTGAATCTAGCTACCCCTAAGGACGAATATGTGATGCCTATGGCCGACATGTTGATAGATGCAGCAGCAGGGCATAAAATCCTTAGTCTGATGGATGGTTATGCAGGTTATAACCAAATATTCTTGGCAGAAGAAGACATTCCTAAGACAGCATTCAGATGCCCAGGGGCTTTAGGTATTTATGAATGGACAGTCATGCCATTCGGGTTAAAGAATGCAGGGGCAACTTACCAAAGAGCCATGAATTCAATCTTTCATGATTTAATTGGCAGATCTATGGAAGTTTATATTGATGATGTTATTGTTAAATCTGCCAGTTTTGACGAACATTTGAGAGATCTTGAAGAGGCATTCGAAAGAATGAAGAAGTACAAGTTGAAGATGAATCCAACCAAATGTGCTTTTGGAATATCAGCCGGGAGCTTTTTAGGATTTTTAGTTCATGAGAGAGGAATTGAAATTGATGCCAATAAGGCTAAAGCCATTCTTGATAGTCGGCCACCCAAGACGGTTAAAGAAATCCAAAGTCTTTTGGGTAAGGTGAACTATTTGAGGCGTTTCATTTCTAATGCTGCTGGCAAGGTCAGACCCATTACTAAATTGTTGAAAGCTGGAAAAAATGCCTTTGAATGGGGTCCCGACCAACAGACGGCTTTAGATGCTATCAAGCAGGCATTGGTTCACCCTCCAGTCTTGATGCCTCCTAAACAAGGTCGGCCACTCAAACTTTATTTGGCAAATACATATGAAGTGGTTAGCTGTTTATTGGCACAGGATGGTGATGACGGGAAGGAAAGGGCAATCTACTATCTCAGTAAAACCCTTACAGGACCAGAACTGAATTACACTATGCCAGAAAAAATGTGTTATTCATTGGTCTTTGCTTGTACTAAACTCGAGCATTATTTGCTGCCCAGAAGAGTTGAGGTCATATCAAAGGTGGATCTCATCAAATTGATTTTACAGAGACCTACTATGAAGGGCAGACTCATGAAGTGGGCCATCAAATTGGCTCCTTTTGATCTTCAACATTCCCCTCTGAGGGCAATCAAGGGACAAGCAGTAGCCGACTTCTTAGCAGAATTCTCACAAGTCGGGTATTCTCTTTGTGATAGTGTCCGACCATTTAGTTGTTCATCATATTTGATTGGATAATCTACAGGTCGGATGTGTGCCTTATATAAGTACCAGAACATGGTTGATGTTCTTTGATGGTTCTACCTCTGGAAACAAATCAGGGGCAGGGGTCTTTTTGCAAGGACCTGATGGTCAAAAGATCAACTTACAATTACGATTGGAAGCCATGACCCATAATTCGGCAGAATATGAGGCTTTAATTTTGGGTTTGGAGGCTTTAATAGCCAGGAAGGTCCAGTCTGTAATCATAAGAGGGGATTCTCAACTAGTAATCAACCAGGTAAACAATCAATATGTTTGCAATTACCCTCATCTTCGCAGATACAGGGACATTGTGGGTCGGTTACTGACGAAAATCTCAGAAGTAATAATTGAGTTCATTCCGAGGAAAGAAAACCAACGTGCTGATGAGTTGGCTCAAAGGGCCTGTAAAGGAATTCTGGAGGATATGTGGTCGGAGGTCAAGTCGGGCATAGAAGAAAAGACAGACCCAATATGTGACCAAATGGTCGGGCAAGAGACGGTCGGACAGGAGCCCGACTGCGGAGTTACGGTCGGGCAAGAGGCTATTGGACAGGAGCCCGACTGTGAAGTTATGGTCGGGCAGGAGATTGTCGGACAGGAGCCCGACTGCGAGGCTGTCGGGCAGGAGACGGTCGGTCAGGAGCCCGACTGCGAAGTTATTGTCGGACAGGAGTCCGACGGCGAAACAGTGCCCGATTGGAGAACAGAGCTTATCCTGTATTTACAGAATCCAGGTGCGAGTGTTTCAATTGCGACACGATTGAAGGCTTTACGTTTTCAATTGATAAATGGAATTTTGTATAAGAGATCATTTGAAGGTTTACTTTTGAAATGTTTGGGGTCTAAAGAAGCTCTAGAGGTAATGACAGAAGTACATGGTGGGATATGTGGAGCTCATCGGGCAGGTCTGAATATGAGATGGGCCATTCATCGTTTGGGTTTTTTCTGGCCAAAGATTTTTGAAGATTGCATACAATTTGCCAAAGGCTGCCAGGAATGTCAGAAACATGGCCAGTAACCGAATTGCAATTCTTGGCAAAACCATGGCCTTTTAAATCATGGGCTATGGATATTATTGGTAAAATACATCCTGCTTCATCGAAACATCATTGTTTCATATTGGTCGCGACTGACTACTTTACCAAATGGGTAGAAGCAATTGCTTTGAAAAATGTGGATCAGAAAGAAGTGATAGACTTCGTTTTGAATCAAATTATTTACAGATATGGTATTCCTCAGTCTATAACAACCGACCAAGGCTTGGTCTTCACAGGGGAAAAGTTCTCTAGTTTCTTGGCAGAATTCGGTGTTCGTTTACATCATTCGTCACCTTATTATCCCCAAGCCAATGGACAAGCGGAAGCAGCAAATAAGATTATTATTGGGATTATAAAGAAGATGGTTGAAGGGAACCCAAGAAAGTGGCATTTGTTATTGTCTCAGGCTTTATGGGCACATAGGAATACCAGAAATACGGCCACAGGGTTCTCACCTTACCAACTCACGTTTGGCCAAGATGCTGTTTTACCAGCCGAAATCCGAGTATCATCTGGCCGAACAGAATTTACTGATAGTGATCTTACAAAGGAATACCAACAACTTATGTTGCAACAGTTAGAAGATTTGGATGTTAACCGTCTCCATGCAATAGATCGAAGTGTGAAACAGAGTGAAATCAGAGCAAGGAGTTACGGAAAGAAAGTTCTTCACAGGACATTCCAAAAAGGAGACCTAGTCTGGAAGACCATTCTTCCTACATATAAGAAAACTGACCAATTGGGAAAGTGGTCACCGAATTGGGAAGGACCATACATTGTTCAAAAAGATATTGGAAATGGCGCTTTCATTATTGTAAATCATGAAGGTAGAAGAGTACATGATTGTATTAATGCTAAATATCTGAAGAGGTATTATCCTGCCTTTTCAGATAACAAAACTGCCTGAAACAAAATATTATTCAGAACCCATTTGTGGGGTTCGAACCTATTTAAAGGTTCATTTCTGTTAGTCATCATGTATTGTGAGAAATTTTCTGCCTCTGAATCAGACTTTTCATCCCAGTGAGTGGATATTAGTTCTGGTTCTTCTTCAATAAGATCTTCCAAATCTGGTCGGTACCTCTCCCATTGGCTTTGCATTTCGTCTAAGTCTTGATGGGTACGTGCTTGCATGTCTGTTATGGCTTGATGTTCACGATCAACAATGGTCCGTAATCTTGAGAAGACTTTTCGTTGATTGGAAAAGATGTTATCCCAACCAAGATCTGGAAGTATAGTTGCTGCGTGATTTTCTATCATTTCCATGTGATGATGGAGATCAGGAATGCGGCTAAGGATGTCACGAAGAGGTTCATACCCCTCAATGACTTTTTCCATCAGGCGGATGACGCGATGAATGGTTCTTCTTCCTCGTTGGGAGAATCGGAATTTGAAGTCTAGTTGCTTGAGTATATGTAACAAGTCTTCTGCATGGCCTCCAATAGGGTGATTACCCACAAAGAAGGGTTGAAGAACACCTTCCCAGTTGCTTGATGGAACATGAGGTCGGTCATTCGCCATGTTTGTTAACACTTCAAGTGTTTTGATTTTCAAAATATGCCTTGGAATGTGTTTCTTAAAATGTGAGAAACAATATTCTTTTAAAGAAGGAGTTTGTTTCGATTCCTACAAATTGGAAATTGAAAGGTGATCCTTGTTTTGAGAGAAGAAAGAAAAAATGGATTACTAAGTCAAGTATTGTTACAAAGGGGAAGCTATTACAAAAGTGCCCCTAGAGCAGTTTTTATATTTGTCCATTTGATTTCATCCCTGGATAGCCTTCTGGTATTGGCAGCCGTCTGATATCTTCGGATGAATTGGGATCGAGCTTGGGTTTTCAGCTCTTGATCCAATTCAGCCTCATTCTTGGTATATTTCTCAAGCAGACGCTGCTCATTGGTAATTTGCTTATCCAGGGTAGACTGTTCCTTCTTTAGCTCCCGCAATTCTGCCTCCTTTTTCTGAATAGCTTCATCAACTTGAGCTTTCGTGCTAAGGAGACCACCCAGCCTTCCAGTAGTCTGCTGAAGGGATTCTCGGGTCTTAGCCAAAGAATTCTCCAGCGTTGTTTGATCGAAGTCGGGCTGGGGGGTTTCGGCTGACAGGAGTCCAATGACTAACACTTCAGTCTTGAGCTCTGTAAGTCTTTCCATCAGCCGATGCAGAATGGGGACGGCTGGCGATTCCGTTGGAGTGTAAAAAAGAAGGCCACCAACCGTCTGAATGAGTTTGTCCAATAAGTCGGATCTTAATTCTGACAGGGGATGGTTAATGGCCTCAGTGAATATGGTTCGGGCCTCCGCCGGAACCGGAACAGTCGATAGGACAGCTAAGTCCGAAGGCCCCTGCAAGTCCTACAATGTCAATAAGTATTCCAAGGGAGGTGCAAATTTATTCAGATAAGATATGTGTTACCTCTGGGCGGACTGCTGTCAGTGAGGGGGGCAGCAATGAGGTCGGTCGAGTAGGGCAGACAGCTGGTATAACAGCAGCCGACTCGTCGGCTGCTGCGAATGGTCGCTGAGGTGCCGACCTGGGTCCCTATGGAAAGTAGTATATAGAACAGTTAGTGTTTTCTGAAAGAAACATTGTAGCATGGATTGGTTTAATCTTACCAAATTCACAGAAGTCTCCGAATCGGACGAAGACACTTCTTCCATTTCTGGAGGTTGGGCTGCCACAGGTGGTTCTTCTGCCTGCCACTCGATTGCTGGAGGTAACGCTGCTGCTGGCTGGGCGGCTGCAGGTTGGGCGGCTGCATCTAGAGCCACTGCAGCCGGGATCTCTGGAGCACCTGAGATAGCCGCAGCTGGGACACATTCGATTTCGGGATCAGCAGCATCAAGGATGTCGTCTTGAGGGTCAGTTTCGGCGAGGGCGGCTGGTTGTTCCTTCGGAATGGATGAGTCTGATGCCATGTATGGCGGTCGACCCATCTGGGAAGTAGTCCCCTCGCTGTCAGAAGAGACCCCTGCTGCTGATGCGATGGGTGAAGGTGTCTGTGAAAAATCATGGAAATGTTGTTGTTAAATATATCAAGGTTGATCATTAGAATCCTAAGTATTGCTGATGAGGAACTTACTGGTTCTATAGGCACTGCTGGTAAAGATTGCCTCCTGGTCGGGTGCCTGGCCCGACCACTCCTCGGTACGGGAGGAAGAGTTTGCCTCCTCGTCGGGTCCTCCGCCCGACTGCTCATTGGCAAAGTGGTGGAGTAGGGTTTGGAGAGGAACTGCCTCAGTCGGGACCGAAGGTGGTCGGCTGGGGCTGGCGTCGGTTGTGTGGTCGGTGCTGCCAAGGTCGGTTCTGGTGAATGATATGTGAAATCAAAGTTAAGATATAGTGAATTGGTTCACGGTTGTAAGAAAAATTACCTATTCGGGGTCGGGTCCTTGCTGACGTCCTTGTAGTTCCAAGGTCCGCTGGTGCTTGCTGGTCGGCCCCAGAGGTCGGGGGTGTTGGCAGCTGGGACGCTTTCCTTTTTCGCGTTGGAACACTAGACCCGATCCCCGGGGCGGCTGTTTGTTGTTGAGTGCTAGTATGTCTAGCCGCCCCTAGAACCAATCCTTGGGGGGGAAGGAGTATGTTCAGCAACCGACCCTCATCAGGGGAAATCAGGGGCCATACAACCGACCACCATTCATTGAATGTTTCTACAGTCTCAGGGTTGGAGCGGAAAGGAATATAAGAATTGGAAGTTATATACGTGGTGAGCTGGGAGATATAAGAAGGGATTGAATTCGGTAGGACTCGTCGGTCAGGGCTTTGAAAAATTATATGCGGACACGCGACGGGTCCAGGGATACCTTGGCAACAGCCGAACTGGCGCGCCATGAATTGAGGTTCATAATTAAAAGTGTAAAAAGTTTTCTGCCCTTTTTTATCAAGTTTTTTGCTACTAAAAAGAGACCTGGGTTTGAGGGCAACGTCCCAGGCAAAAGGATAAGTGGAATGAGGACAAGGCTCAGGAGTCGGAAGCGGATTTGGTACTGGAAAAGGCCAAAAATGGTCGGGAGCATAGCCCGCATACTTTTTATACATAGAAAATCGAGAGTTACTGCGGGTATCTGTTAAAACTGCGATTATTATTGGATCGGAAGATTGGAGTTTATTGCGTCCTGAGCAGAGTCGGTTAAGGGCTAATCCCAAATGTTTTTCAGCTGTTGGCATAGTGGGCGGAGATCCTAAGTTAAACGCGTTGGGGAAGTAAAGCCGGAACCAAAGTTCTAAAAACCAAAAAGGACCCGACGCGGCAGTGTCTAATTTCCTACTATCATTATCTGTTAGACGAAGGCTAACTCTAGTAAGTCCTTCAAACAGATTGGCTAAAAACAGGGTGCCAAGAGAGAAAAAACGACCTGACGCGATATGAATGGCCAGGTCGAGATGAGAAGGAAGAACACATTTGGAAGGGGAAACAATGACGTACCTACAAAGCCAAAAAAGGATAAAGGCAGTATGCTCCCGGTCGGTCACAGGGGTCCCTGGAGCCCCTTGCTGGTCGGTTGCGAACTTTGTCCAACCCCATTCCTTCACACCTTGTAAAGACCACCCTGGATGGTCTTCTGATGGCTCCTGCCCATCTAGGGCTCCCATCACAGGGTCTTCACCCACGACTGGGAGATGCGCGATCATTGCCACGTCCATAAGAGTTGGACCAAAGGGCCCGATGGTAAGAGGAAAGTCCCATTTTCCGCATTCCAGAAGGCAGACATGGCCAACAGCACCTTCTCATGCAGGTTGATAGGCATGGTGGACAGTAGTATTGCTTGGTCGATTTTTTGGGATCGCCATTGGGTCTGGAAGTGTTCTGCTACCCGTCGATACCAAGCGCGGTAAGGATCTTTTGGGTCTGTGAGATGGGTTTTGATGCTGTCTCGAATGCGAACTGCTTGGTAGTTAGGGTTGTTGATAGCCAAGGATTTCGGGATTCCAAGACTTCCCTCATCCGATTTGAATCTTCAGGAGTAGTGCAATATGGACGGATCGTCGGAGTTAGTACTTTCGAGGCTGAAAATGGGCCCTCCGGGAGGGTTCCGTCGAAGGGAAGGGCAGGAATGTATTGATTCGCCATGGTTAGAGTGTTTTGGGATTGTGATTCACAAAAGCTTGTATTGCGGAGAAGGAAGTTAATCAGGAGTGTTGCAGTAACTGGTGCAGTTGCTAAGGGAGTTTTTCAAGAGGGTGGTGATTTATGAACTTCCAAACATTGATTGTTAAATGGCGTTTGAAAGTCCCTTGGCGGCGGGCAAGTTGTTACGTACGAAATTTAGAATTAGGTTAAAAGCCCAAGGTAAAAAGAAGAATGGGCCTGGCAATAGAGTTGATTGAACTGACTGAAGGGCACCATGAGGAAATCAAGGAAAATAGGTTTATTACTAAGGAAAGTCCTCAGGTCGGAAGGTCTTCAGGTCGGTAGGTCCTCAAGACGGAAGGACCTCAGGTCGGAAGGTCTTCAGGTCGGGAGGTCCTCAAGACGGAAAGTTATTAGGACGGAAGGACCTCAGGTCGGAAGGTCCTCAAGACGGAAGGACCTCAGGTCGGAAGGTCTTCAGGTCGGGAGGTCCTCAAGACGGAAAGTTATTAGGACGGAAGGACCTCAGGTCGGAAGGTCCTCAAGACGGAAGGACCTCAGGTCGGAAGGTCTTCAGGTCGGGAGGTCCTCAAGACGGAAAGTCATCAGGACGGAAGGACCTCAGGTCGGTAGGTCCTCAAGACGGAAAGACCTCAAGTCGGAAGGTTTTCAGGTCGGGAAGTCCTCAAGACGGAAAGACCTCAAGTCGGAAGGTTTTCAGGTCGGGAAGTCCTCAAGGCGGAAAGACCTCAAGTCGGAAGGTTTTCAGGTCGGGAGGTCCTCAAGACGGAAAGACCTCAAGTCGGAAGGTTTTCAGGTCGGGAAGTCCTCAAGGCGGAAAGACCTCAAGTCGGAGGGTTTTTAGGTCGGGAGGTGTCCTCAAGACGGAAAGACCTCAAGTCGGAAGGTTTTCAGGTCGGGAAGTCCTCAAGATGGAAAGATCTCAAGTCGGAAGGTTTTCAGGTCGGGAAGTCCTCAAGGCGGAAAGACCTCAAGCCAGATGGTTCGCAAGTCGGGAGGATTGGCAGTCGGACCCATACTATTGTAGATTGGCAGTCGGGCCAAAAGAGCGGAAGGTTGTGGTCGGCTCAAAGAGTGAAATATAGGGATAATTTTGGTCTGCTGGGGACGCGTGTCAGCATGAGAAGGGTTGGAAGACGGTTGGGAAGGAGACGTTGTAACCGTTCGGGTGACGGTTTTCGGTACGGTTTCCCAGAGAATATTTAAAGGCTTGGATAATCATTTGGCAAGGCATCTTCAATCAACTTCAACAAAGCAAAGTCAGATTTGGGGATCACCACTTTAAATTTCAGTCTTTTATTTTCCAGTTTATTTTCTGTACCATACAGTGTTTAGAGATTCCTAATCTCAGGCACTAATTAATCAAGTTTAAGGATATTTTCTATATCTTTGAATTTTACTTTATTTTTGTTGAAAAATTACATCAACAATATTATACTTACTTTGTGCTCTATAGTTCTAATTAGAGTGCTTTTCGTATTTGTTGTAGAGTGTTCGAAATTAGTACATTTAGCGCTTTTCTTTTTCAATGTTTTTCGTTTATATTATATAGCATGTTATAGATTATACTTACTTTGTGCTCTATAGTTCTAATTGTAGTGCTTTTCGTTTTGTTGTAGAGTTTCGAAATTAGTATATTTAGCGCTTTTTTTTTTCAATGTTTTTCCTTTATATTATATAGCATGTTATAGATTATACTTACTTTGTGCTCTATTTTTCTAATTGCAGTGCTTTTCGTATTTGTTGTAGAGTGTTCGAAATTAGTATATTTAGCGCTTTTGTTTTTTCAATGTTTTTCCTTTATATTATATAGCATGTTATAGATTATACTTACTTTGTGCTCTATATGTTCTAATTGCAGTGCTTTTCGTATTTGTTGTAGAGTGTTCGAAATTAGTACATTTAGCGCTTTTGTTTTTTCAATGTTTTTCCTTTATATTATATAGCATGTTATAGATTATACTTACTTTGTGCTCTATAGTTCTAATTGCAGTGCTTTTCGTATTTGTTGTAGAGTGTTCGAAATTAGTATATTTAGCGCTTTTGTTTTTTCAATGTTTTTCCTTTATATTATATAGCATGTTATAGATTATACTTACTTTGTGCTCTATATTGTTCTAATTGCAGTGCTTTTCGTATTTGTTGTAGAGTGTTCGAAATTAGTACATTTAGCGCTTTTGTTTTTTCAATGTTTTTCCTTTATATTATATAGCATGTTATAGATTATACTTACTTTGTGCTCTATAGTTCTAATTGCAGTGCTTTTCGTATTTGTTGTAGAGTGTTCGAAATTAGTACATTTAGCGCTTTTGTTTTTTCAATGTTTTTCCTTTATATTATATAGCATGTTATAGATTATACTTACTTTGTGCTCTATAGTTCTAATTGAGTGCTTTTCGTATTTGTTGTAGAGTGTTCGAAATTAGTACATTTAGCGCTTTTGTTTTTTCAATGTTTTTCCTTTATATTATATAGCATGTTATAGATTATACTTACTTTGTGCTCTATATAGTTCTAATTGCAGTGCTTTTCGTATTTGTTGTAGAGTGTTCGAAATTAGTATATTTAGCGCTTTTGTTTTTTCAATGTTTTTCCTTTATATTATATAGCATGTTATAGATTATACTTACTTTGTGCTCTATAGTTCTAATTGCAGTGCTTTTCGTATTTGTTGTAGAGTGTTCGAAATTAGTACATTTAGCGCTTTTGTTTTTTCAATGTTTTTCCTTTATATTATATAGCATGTTATAGATTATACTTACTTTGTGCTCTATAGTTCTAATTGAGTGCTTTTCGTATTTGTTGTAGAGTGTTCGAAATTAGTACATTTAGCGCTTTTGTTTTTTCAATGTTTTTCCTTTATATTATATAGCATGTTATAGATTATACTTACTTTGTGCTCTATATAGTTCTAATTGCAGTGCTTTTCGTATTTGTTGTAGAGTGTTCGAAATTAGTACATTTAGCGCTTTGTTTTTTCAATGTTTTTCCTTTATATTATATAGCATGTTATAGATTATACTTACTTTGTGCTCTATAGTTCTAATTGAGTGCTTTTCGTATTTGTTGTAGAGTGTTCGAAATTAGTACATTTAGCGCTTTTGTTTTTTCAATGTTTTTCTTTATATTATATAGCATGTTATAGATTATACTTACTTTGTGCTCTATAGTTCTAATTGCAGTGCTTTTCGTATTTGTTGTAGAGTGTTCGAAATTAGTACATTTAGCGCTTTTGTTTTTTCAATGTTTTTCCTTTATATTATATAGCATGTTATAGATTATACTTACTTTGTGCTCTATAGTTCTAATTGAGTGCTTTTCGTATTTGTTGTAGAGTGTTCGAAATTAGTACATTTAGCGCTTTTGTTTTTTCAATGTTTTTCCTTTATATTATATAGCATGTTATAGATTATACTTACTTTGTGCTCTATAGTTCTAATTGCAGTGCTTTTCGTATTTGTTGTAGAGTGTTCGAAATTAGTACATTTAGCGCTTTTGTTTTTTCAATGTTTTTCCTTTATATTATATAGCATGTTATAGATTATACTTACTTTGTGCTCTATAGTTCTAATTGCAGTGCTTTTCGTATTTGTTGTAGAGTGTTCGAAATTAGTACATTTAGCGCTTTTGTTTTTTCAATGTTTTTCCTTTATATTATATAGCATGTTATAGATTATACTTACTTTGTGCTCTATAGTTCTAATTGCAGTGCTTTTCGTATTTGTTGTAGAGTGTTCGAAATTAGTACATTTAGCGCTTTGTTTTTTCAATGTTTTTCCTTTATATTATATAGCATGTTATAGATTATACTTACTTTGTGCTCTATATAGTTCTAATTGCAGTGCTTTTCGTATTTGTTGTAGAGTGTTCGAAATTAGTACATTTAGCGCTTTTGTTTTTTCAATGTTTTTCCTTTATATTATATAGCATGTTATAGATTATACTTACTTTGTGCTCTATAGTTCTAATTGCAGTGCTTTTCGTATTTGTTGTAGAGTGTTCGAAATTAGTACATTTAGCGCTTTTGTTTTTTCAATGTTTTTCCTTTATATTATATAGCATGTTATAGATTATACTTACTTTGTGCTCTATATAGTTCTAATTGCAGTGCTTTTCGTATTTGTTGTAGAGTGTTCGAAATTAGTACATTTAGCGCTTTTGTTTTTTCAATGTTTTTCTTTATATTATATAGCATGTTATAGATTATACTTACTTTGTGCTCTATATAGTTCTAATTGCAGTGCTTTTCGTATTTGTTGTAGAGTGTTCGAAATTAGTACATTTAGCGCTTTTGTTTTTTCAATGTTTTTCCTTTATATTATATAGCATGTTATAGATTATACTTACTTTGTGCTCTATATAGTTCTAATTGCAGTGCTTTTCGTATTTGTTGTAGAGTGTTCGAAATTAGTACATTTAGCGCTTTTGTTTTTTCAATGTTTTTCCTTTATATTATATAGCATGTTATAGATTATACTTACTTTGTGCTCTATATAGTTCTAATTGCAGTGCTTTTCGTATTTGTTGTAGAGTGTTCGAAATTAGTACATTTAGCGCTTTTGTTTTTTCAATGTTTTTCCTTTATATTATATAGCATGTTATAGATTATACTTACTTTGTGCTCTATAGTTCTAATTGCAGTGCTTTTCGTATTTGTTGTAGAGTGTTCGAAATTAGTACATTTAGCGCTTTTGTTTTTTCAATGTTTTTCCTTTATATTATATAGCATGTTATAGATTATACTTACTTTGTGCTCTATAGTTCTAATTGCAGTGCTTTTCGTATTTGTTGTAGAGTGTTCGAAATTAGTACATTTAGCGCTTTTGTTTTTTCAATGTTTTTCCTTTATATTATATAGCATGTTATAGATTATACTTACTTTGTGCTCTATATAGTTCTAATTGCAGTGCTTTTCGTATTTGTTGTAGAGTGTTCGAAATTAGTATATTTAGCGCTTTTGTTTTTTCAATGTTTTTCCTTTATATTATATAGCATGTTATAGATTATACTTACTTTGTGCTCTATATAGTTCTAATTGCAGTGCTTTTCGTATTTGTTGTAGAGTGTTCGAAATTAGTACATTTAGCGCTTTTGTTTTTTCAATGTTTTTTGTTTATATTATATAGCATGTTATAGATTATACTTACTTTGTGCTCTATATAGTTCTAATTGCAGTGCTTTTCGTATTTGTTGTAGAGTGTTCGAAATTAGTACATTTAGCGCTTTTGTTTTTTCAATGTTTTTCCTTTATATTATATAGCATGTTATAGATTATACTTACTTTGTGCTCTATATAGTTCTAATTGCAGTGCTTTTCGTATTTGTTGTAGAGTGTTCGAAATTAGTATATTTAGCGCTTTTGTTTTTTCAATGTTTTTCCTTTATATTATATAGCATGTTATAGATTATACTTACTTTGTGCTCTATAGTTCTAATTGCAGTGCTTTTCGTATTTGTTGTAGAGTGTTCGAAATTAGTACATTTAGCGCTTTTGTTTTTTCAATGTTTTTCCTTTATATTATATAGCATGTTATAGATTATACTTACTTTGTGCTCTATATAGTTCTAATTGCAGTGCTTTTCGTATTTGTTGTAGAGTGTTCGAAATTAGTATATTTAGCGCTTTTGTTTTTTCAATGTTTTTCCTTTATATTATATAGCATGTTATAGATTATACTTACTTTGTGCTCTATATAGTTCTAATTGCAGTGCTTTTCGTATTTGTTGTAGAGTGTTCGAAATTAGTACATTTAGCGCTTTTGTTTTTTCAATGTTTTTCCTTTATATTATATAGCATGTTATAGATTATACTTACTTTGTGCTCTATATAGTTCTAATTGCAGTGCTTTTCGTATTTGTTGTAGAGTGTTCGAAATTAGTACATTTAGCGCTTTTGTTTTTTCAATGTTTTTCCTTTATATTATATAGCATGTTATAGATTATACTTACTTTGTGCTCTATATAGTTCTAATTGCAGTGCTTTTCGTATTTGTTGTAGAGTGTTCGAAATTAGTATATTTAGCGCTTTTGTTTTTTCAATGTTTTTCCTTTATATTATATAGCATGTTATAGATTATACTTACTTTGTGCTCTATAGTTCTAATTGCAGTGCTTTTCGTATTTGTTGTAGAGTGTTCGAAATTAGTACATTTAGCGCTTTTGTTTTTTCAATGTTTTTCCTTTATATTATATAGCATGTTATAGATTATACTTACTTTGTGCTCTATATAGTTCTAATTGCAGTGCTTTTCGTATTTGTTGTAGAGTGTTCGAAATTAGTACATTTAGCGCTTTTGTTTTTTCAATGTTTTTCCTTTATATTATATAGCATGTTATAGATTATACTTACTTTGTGCTCTATATAGTTCTAATTGCAGTGCTTTTCGTATTTGTTGTAGAGTGTTCGAAATTAGTATATTTAGCGCTTTTGTTTTTTCAATGTTTTTCCTTTATATTATATAGCATGTTATAGATTATACTTACTTTGTGCTCTATAGTTCTAATTGCAGTGCTTTTCGTATTTGTTGTAGAGTGTTCGAAATTAGTACATTTAGCGCTTTTGTTTTTTCAATGTTTTTTGTTTATATTATATAGCATGTTATAGATTATACTTACTTTGTGCTCTATATAGTTCTAATTGCAGTGCTTTTCGTATTTGTTGTAGAGTGTTCGAAATTAGTATATTTAGCGCTTTTGTTTTTTCAATGTTTTTCGTTATATTATATAGCATGTTATAGATTATACTTACTTTGTGCTCTATATAGTTCTAATTGCAGTGCTTTTCGTATTTGTTGTAGAGTGTTCGAAATTAGTACATTTAGCGCTTTTGTTTTTTCAATGTTTTTCCTTTATATTATATAGCATGTTATAGATTATACTTACTTTGTGCTCTATATAGTTCTAATTGCAGTGCTTTTCGTATTTGTTGTAGAGTGTTCGAAATTAGTACATTTAGCGCTTTTGTTTTTTCAATGTTTTTCCTTTATATTATATAGCATGTTATAGATTATACTTACTTTGTGCTCTATATAGTTCTAATTGCAGTGCTTTTCGTATTTGTTGTAGAGTGTTCGAAATTAGTACATTTAGCGCTTTTGTTTTTTCAATGTTTTTCCTTTATACTATATAGCATGTTATAGATTATACTTACTTTGTGCTCTATATAGTTCTAATTGCAGTGCTTTTCGTATTTGTTGTAGAGTGTTCGAAATTAGTATATTTAGCGCTTTTGTTTTTTCAATGTTTTTCCTTTATATTATATAGCATGTTATAGATTATACTTACTTTGTGCTCTATGTAGTTCTAATTGCAGTGCTTTTCGTATTTGTTGTAGAGTGTTCGAAATTAGTACATTTAGCGCTTTTGTTTTTTCAATGTTTTTTGTTTATATTATATAGCATGTTATAGATTATACTTACTTTGTGCTCTATATAGTTCTAATTGCAGTGCTTTTCGTATTTGTTGTAGAGTGTTCGAAATTAGTATATTTAGCGCTTTTGTTTTTTCAATGTTTTTCGTTATACTATATAGCATGTTATAGATTATACTTACTTTGTGCTCTATATAGTTCTAATTGCAGTGCTTTTCGTATTTGTTGTAGAGTGTTCGAAATTAGTACATTTAGCGCTTTTGTTTTTTCAATGTTTTTCCTTTATATTATATAGCATGTTATAGATTATACTTACTTTGTGCTCCATATAGTTCTAATTGCAGTGCTTTTCGTATTTGTTGTAGAGTGTTCGAAATTAGTACATTTAGCGCTTTTGTTTTTTCAATGTTTTTCCTTTATATTATATAGCATGTTATAGATTATACTTACTTTGTGCTCTATATAGTTCTAATTGCAGTGCTTTTCGTATTTCTTGTAGAGTGTTCGAAATTAGTATATTTAGCGCTTTTGTTTTTTCAATGTTTTTCCTTTATATTATATAGCATGTTATAGATTATACTTACTTTGTGCTCTATGTAGTTCTAATTGCAGTGCTTTTCGTATTTGTTGTAGAGTGTTCGGAATTAGTACATTTAGCGCTTTTGTTTTTTCAATGTTTTTGTTTATGTTATATAGCATGTTATAGATTATACTTACTTTGGGCTCTATATAGTTCTAATTGCAGTGCTTTTCGTATTTCTTGTAGAGTGTTCGAAATTAGTATATTTAGCGCTTTTGTTTTTTCAATGTTTTTCCTTTATACTATATAGCATGTTATAGATTATACATTCTTTGTGCTCTATATAGTTCAAATTGCAGTGCTTTTCGTATTTGTTGTAGAGTGTTCGAAATTAGTATATTTAGCGCTTTTGTTTTTTCAATGTTTTTCCTTTATATTATATAGCATGTTATAGATTATACTTACTTTGTGCTCTATGTAGTTCTAATTGCAGTGCTTTTCGTATTTGTTGTAGAGTGTTCGGAATTAGTACATTTAGCGCTTTTGTTTTTTCAATGTTTTTTGTTTATGTTATATGGCATGTTATAGATTATACTTACTTTGTGCTCTATATAGTTCTAATTGCAGTGCTTTTCGTATTTGTTGTAGAGTTTCGAAATTAGTATATTTAGCGCTTTTGTTTTTTCAATGTTTTTCGTTATACTATATAGCATGTTATAGATTATACTTACTTTGTGCTCTATATAGTTCTAATTGCAGTGCTTTTCGTATTTGTTGTAAAGTGTTCGAAATTAGTACATTTAGCGCTTTTGTTTTTTCAATGTTTTTCCTTTATATTATATAGCATGTTATAGATTATACTTACTTTGTGCTCTATATAGTTCTAATTGCAGTGCTTTTCGTATTTGTTGTAGAGTGTTCGAAATTTGTACATTTAGCGCTTTTGTTTTTTCAATGTTTTTCCTTTATATTATATAGCATGTTATAGATTATACTTACTTTGTGCTCTATATAGTTCTAATTGCAGTGCTTTTCGTATTTCTTGTAGAGTGTTCGAAATTAGTACAATTAGCGCTTTTGTTTTTTCAATGTTTTTCCTTTGTATTATATAGCATATTATAGATTATACTTACTTTGTGCTCTATATAGTTCTAATTGCAGTGCTTTTCGTATTTGTTGTAGAGTGTTGGAAATTAGTACATTTAGCGCTTTTGTTTTTTCAAAGTTTTTCCTTTGTATTATATAGCATGTTATAGATTATACTTAGTTTGTGCTCTATATAGTTCTAATTGCAGTGCTTTTCGTATTTTTTGTAGAGTGTTCGAAATTAGTATATTTAGCGCTTTGTTTTTTTCTATGTTTTTTGTTTATGTTATATGGCATGTTATAGATTATACTTACTTTGTGCTCTATATAGTTCTAATTGCAGTGCTTTTCGTATTTGTTGTAGAGTGTTCGAAATTAGTATATTTAGCGCTTTTGTTTTTTCAATGTCTTTTGTTATACTATATAGCATGTTATAGATTATACTTACTTTGTCCTCTATATAGTTCTAATTGCAGTGCTTTCGTATTTGTTGTAAAGTGTTCGAAATTAGTACATTTAGCGCTTTTGTTTTTTCAATGTTTTTCCTTTATATTATATAGCATGTTATAGATTATACTTACTTTGTGCTCTATATAGTTCTAATTGCAGTGCTTTTCGTATTTCTTGTAGAGTGTTCGAAATTAGTACAATTAGCGCTTTTGTTTTTTCAATGTTTTTCCTTTATATTATATAGCATGTTATAGATTATACTTACTTTGTGCTCTATATAGTTCTAATTGCAGTGCTTTTCGTATTTCTTGTAGAGTGTTCGAAATTAGTACATTTAGCGCTTTTGTTTTTTCAATGTTTTTCCTTTATATTATATAGCATGTTATAGATTATACTTACTTTGTGTCCTATTGTTCTAATTACAGTGCTTTTCGTATTTGTATTAGAGTGTTCGAAATTAGTATATTTAGCGCTTTTGTTTTTTCAATTTTTTTCGTTTATACTATAGAGCATGTTATAGATTATACTTTCTTTGTGCTCTATGTTGGAAGTCGCGGAGAGGGGCGCGAAAGAGGTCCAACGCCTCCGAGTACCTTGCACAGCGGAACTGTGAAACGTTTGACGTAAACACAGCTTTACAACGTAGTTGTCTCGCGGTTATAACAGAGGTGTGTGTTCATGCACGAATCGATGGCTGAATATGTGCAAAAAGAAAAAAAACAACACACCAAGTTTGTTTACCCAGTTCGGTTTTCCAACCTACGTCTGGGGGATTCCAATCCAGGAGTCTTAACTAAACCAAACACTTGGTTTACACCATATAAGACACCAAACCGAACTACCCAACCTATCTTCTACCCAAGCTCCATTTAGTTTTATAAACTCTCATGGACTGGCTGTTACTCTACCGCAACAACTCCAGTAGGCCAGCGACCAAGCTAAGAATAAGGTTGTTTACCGGATAAATATCTTCTTCGGCTTCGACTCCAAGAATCCTTCTTCTCGTCTTCAATCCTCCATGGATGAGCTCTCTCAACACTCTAACAGGGGGAGAGAATTCTTCTCTAAGTTCTGGTTGCTCACCCACGAATACAAACAAACATCCATATCAAATATATACACATTACACAAAAGACAAAAGTTGACTGTGACAACTTTTGGGGCAGTGTATTCAAGGTCATGTAATGCCATCCAGTATGAGAGGACAATACATGCAGCTTCTCCTACACGTCCTCTGTCCAATGCATATTCATTTGTCCTATTCCATTGAGTGTAGAACACACAAAATGCATCCAAAAGCTGTAACTCGGTCAACTCTGCAGTTGGCAGGTTTCCCGAAATGGTATCAAACAGAACCTGCAACAACATCCTGCAACTTGCTCATATGCCAAAAGTAGAAACAAAAGGGTTTGGCAATTTTGAATATGCCAACAATCTCCCCCTTTTTGGCATATGCAGCAAGGCATAATAAGCAGCAAACACACACCATTCACACATCCACAATCACAATCACAATCCGGTTAAGAGTTATTACAGACCATCAATTCTAACAAGCCACAAGCGGCTTTAACATCCAAATGTGTTAACAAAAAAAAAAAAATAGGCAGAAAACAGTAGATGGTAATACCAAATTCCTCCTCAACAGCACACACTCCCCCTGGCTTGCTGCATTCTCCCCCTTGCATTGCAGCAGAGGCCAAAAAGAGGTGGTCAAGGGTCGGCTTCCTCCGTACCATTACCATCTCCATCATCATCTGCATCAACGTCCTCATCATCGACGCTTCCAGGTTTGCGAGGCATCAGCCTCATGGCCTGTGCCACTTTTCTATTCTGAGCAATGAGAGCAGCAGACAGAGCAGATTGTTCCCTCATGACTTCAGTCAGTAGCGCCCTACACTTCTCTATGCGAGCATCGGCATCCAATGGGGCACCGAGAAGAAAGTCATTGTGAAGCTTTTTGAGATTGGACTGGGCAATAAATGATCGAATGGGAAACACCTCCTCATCCGGTTCTGGATGAATTCCCTTGGAACTCAAGAACAAACAAATTAAACCATGATAGGGCAATCGTGTCCATTCCACTTTTGAATCCGAACAAAAGTCAATCATCTTCTTGATTACCAAATAGCCAAAATTAATTAGCTCAAAATGTTTATCAATAGAGAAGATGAGAGTACCCATATCAGTGCTGATACTTGTATTGTTGGCGGTTGGTAAGATATTGCATCCACAAAGTCTAAAGAGACACTGATATTTCATTGTCAGCATTGTTCCAGTCACTCCAGAACGTCCAAATGACAAAGCATTTCCAGCAGATATGGTTCTGGCAACCTCCTTTGTTGATTCATCAATCAGCTCAGATGGCAACTTATTTTCATCATTCGCCGGCAGTTGTAACAACTCATTGATCACTGCAGGGCTAAGTTCCAAAATTTTGCCACGAATATATATCTTATGATACCATAGAGAGTTCGGATCGAGTACCTTCCCACTCAAGTTGGCATAAAACTCCTTGACAAGGCGAGGACAGTAACGCTCCAATCCGGTCGCCCAAAACAACAAATGTTTTTCCTCAAGGAACGCACGGAATCCTACATCGGTATACGCTCTCCGAATAAACTGAGCTTCTGAAATCACAGTCCTTCCAGAAAGAATATCCTGAGCATAGTGACGCCCAGAAGCATAATAATATGCCTCATTCAACGCTTTATCTTCACGGACAGTAGGAGGATCAGAAACTCCTTTAGACTTTCGACTCTTTGCCTTAGTCCTTTTGAAAGTCTTTTTAGCAGGGGCAGGGGCATTGCGAGATGATTTGCCATGTTTTCTATTCCGGAGTCTGTCCAAAGCAGAGGACAGACGAAGAGAGTCCAACTCATCTTCTTCTTCTTCATCGATATCGGGGTGTTCCATAGGAAGAGCTTCTTCTTCCTCAATCACATTTTCAGGAATGACTTGTTCTACCTCTGTAGCTTCAAAATTCATATCCACGGGTTGGGGTACTTCTGTTCCAACTCCTTCAATCTGAGTGTATCCCTGTGCAACTAGCCGAGCTTTGTTCCTTGTGATATTCCCTTTCTCATCAGATTTGTTCTTGAATATCCACTTTGTTCCGATCACATTGATGTCATCTGGTCGTTCTACCAACGTCCAGACTTTGTTCCTTTCAAACTGATTCAACTCATCTTGCATGGCACTGATCCAGTATTCATCTTTCAGCGCTTCTTCAATGTTCTTTGGCTCAATGTTAGACACAAAGCAATTCATGCCAGCAAATTCTCTAAAATCAATTTGTTTTCCTCTGGTTCGACGACCTTCTTGTGGATCTCCAATGACAGCATCAATAGGGTGGTTCCTAGAAATTCTTGAACCATATCTCCTTACTTCAGCTTCAGATTGACATTCTCCAGGTTGTTCTGCAGCAGTGGTAACTTCATTAGATTCATCTGCTTCACTCCAATCGAACAACATTGAACTCTCATCACGAGTTGTTTCTGGAATCTGGGGTAGAGGATTCTGAACCTCAGGTAACACATTCTGATTCTGAATAGTAGGAAGAGGTATCAAGTCTTCATCATCCTGTTGATTGATTGATCTCTTTTCCACACGAGAATCATCGAAAGTTATATTCATCGATTCCATAACTTTCTTCATCCTCTTGTTATAAACACGATAAGCTTTGCTGTTATGAGAATAACCAATGAATATTCCTTCATCTGATCTTGCATCAAATTTTTGAAGATGACTCCTATCCTTCAAAATATAGCATCGACATCCAAATGTGTGAAAGTATGACACATTCGGCTTTCTTCCTTTCCATAGCTCGTACGGTGTGATCTCAGTGTGGGGTCTCAAATATACTCTGTTGATCACATAACATGCAGTGTTGATCGCCTCAGCCCATAAGTACTTTGCAACACCTTTGGCTTGCATCATTGATCGAGCCATTTCTTGAAGTGTTCGATTCTTCCTTTCGACTACTCCATTTTGTTGTGGGGTCTTCGGGGCTGAATACTCATGCAGTACTCCAAGATCAGAACAAAAACCATCAAACTTTTGATTCTCAAACTCCTTACCATGATCGGTACGAATTCGATTAACCTTTGATCTCTTTTCATTCATCAGTCTTTTGCACAATTTTTCAAAGATATCAAAAGTATCTCCTTTCTCTTTCATAAAATCAACCCATGTATATCTCGAGAAATCATCAATGCAAACAAGTATGTATTTTTTACCTCCAAGACTGGGTGTATCCACTGGACCCATCAAATCCATGTGCAGCAAATCAAGACAAGTTTTGCTGCTTTGATGTTCCGACTGCGGATGAGAGACACGCTTCTGCTTTCCTCGAGCACAATCACCACAAACGAAGTTAGGTAACTTCGAAAACTTTGGAAGTCCTCTGATAATTCCTTGCTTGCTCAACTTCATCAAGCTCTGTTGGTTGACATGGCCAAGTCTAGTATGCCATAGAAGGGCTTCATCATCTTTTGAGATCAATGCAACATCCACTGGTTTGTCAAGTAAGTAGCAGTTGTTCCTTGACCTTTTTCCAGTCATCACGCACTCTTTCTTGTTGTTGTAAACCTCACAAGCATCCTTAGTGAACTTCACTAACATCTCATCATCACATAACTGACTGATACTAATGAGATTAGTACTCAAGCCTTCAACAAAATATACCTTCGGCAACTTCGGTATACCTTTGGCTTCGAGAGAACCATAGCCCACAATTTTTCCTTTGGCTCCATCTCCAAATATTACTTCTCCACAAGTGTCAGCTACATAGTTCTTCAATAGATGCTTCTGATTCGTCATATGGCGTGAACATCCACTATCGAAATACCATCGGGATGAATTTGTTGCTTCTTGACTAGATAGGATGACATTGCACATCATCTTAGATTGATTCTTCTTAGGTCTCCATTCCATTCTGAAATTCACCCTTTGTTTCAGCTCATCTGAGGGCCAATTAACCTTCTTCCCAGACATCAAATCTCTAGCCAGCTTGAAACAGTGAGATTCAGCATGACCAAATCGAAAACAGTATTTGCAGTTACTCTTCTGTTGTAACGACGCGTTGACACGTCTGTTCCTTCTGCGATTTTGATTTTGTCTCTCCTTTCTGTTTTCTTTGGGACCTTCAGTGTTCTTCCCTTTTGCAGGTTTCTCTGGAATCTTCACATCAGTAAGCAAACCTCCTTTCACAAAGGTAGTTGGATTCACCTTCATGGATTCTTGATAACCAATCCCACGATGATCTCCAAATGGCTTTCCAATCGATAAAACTTCATCGAGTTTGTCTTTTCCTTTTCTGAGTCTATCATTTTCTTCTCTCAGATCATCATACTTCATTTTCAACAGTTTGACGTCCTTCTGAAGTCCTTCATTGATTTCGAACATTTCTTGATTCACTTCCTCAGCTTTTTCAACTCGAGCTTCCAAACGGTAAACTGTGTTAATCAAATCCTTGTTTCTCTTAACACAAATTTTCTGTTCAGCTACAACTTCCTCATAAGCTTCCATTAGCTCATAGATATCCATCTCGATTGTGTCGTTGCTGTTACATTCTTCTTCAGGAACACTTTCTTTTCCTTTGCTAGATTCTCCTTCTTTGGCAACAAAAGCAACAACGCTTTCATTATCACTTTCATCTTCAGATTCTTGACTGCCTTCTTCATCACTCCAGGTAGCTTGAAATGCATGCTTATCTTTCTTCTTGAATGTAGCACATTCCACTTTCACATGACCAACTCCGCCACATGCAAAGCATTTCGGATCACTTGAGTTTTCTGGCCTAGAAGCAGTGTTGAACTTCTTCTTGTAGCTTTTATCATAAGCTCCCTTTTCTTTGTTGTAACCAACACTTTTGTGTTCTGGATACTTTCGTTGTTCTCCAGCTGTTTTACCACCATAGTGACCTCTGTTTCCAGAATTGTAGTATTTTCGAGTACGCTTTTCACTTATCATTCGAGACAACTTCTTGGACAGCAGAGACATTTCTTCATCAGATCCGACAAGCTCCAGATCTTCGGCAGTAAGAGCAATCCCTTTTGAACTTTCTTCTTCAATATGATTCATCTCCCAATTCATGAAAATACCATTCAATGTTTCAAGATTCATGTTCTTGGTTTTCTTCTTATCCTCAAGAGTAGAGACTTTGATTTTGAACTTTTTGTTCACACTTCTCAGCATCTTTCGAACCAGCCTTTGTTCATCATATACTAAGCCAAGAGCATATGCTTGATTTACCACATCTTTGAATCGAGTGTAGAACTCAGACATCGTTTCATCATCAGTCATTTTCAGGGCTTCGAACATACTTTCTACCCTTTGGAGTTTTGTTTCTTTAACTTCAGCAGTTCCTTCGAATGCATTTTCCAAGGCTCTCCATGCATCTTTTGCTTTCTTGTAGTTTGAGATGACACGAAACTGAACTTCATCGACAGAGGCAAATATGGCATTTACGGCTTTGGCATTTCCACCAGCAGCAATTTTTTCTTCAGGTGTCCACTCATTTTTCGACTTTAGAATGATAGTTGGGGGGTCGTTCTGAGTTTCTCCAGGCACAACTTTGGTTGGAGGAGTCCATCCAAGCTCTACAGCTTCCCAAGTTTCATCACCAAGAGTTAACAGATATGCTTCCATCCTATTTTTCCAGTAGGTGTAGTTGTTCCCATCGAACACAGGTGGACGAATAGACGAGATTACTTCACGACTCATCTTGAACCACAGACAGATCTACTCGGGGTATTGAGCACGCTGCTCTGATACCAGATGTTGGAAGTCGCGGAGAGGGGCGCGAAAGAGGTCCAACGCCTCCGAGTACCTTGCACAGCGGAACTGTGAAACGTTTGACGTAAACACAGCTTTACAACGTAGTTGTCTCGCGGTTATAACAGAGGTGTGTGTTCATGCACGAATCGATGGCTGAATATGTGCAAAAAGAAAAAAAACAACACACCAAGTTTGTTTACCCAGTTCGGTTTTCCAACCTACGTCTGGGGGGATTCCAATCCAGGAGTCTTAACTAAACCAAACACTTGGTTTACACCATATAAGACACCAAACCGAACTACCCAACCTATCTTCTACCCAAGCTCCATTTAGTTTTACAAACTCTCATGGAGTGGCTGTTACTCTACCGCAACAACTCCAGTAGGCCAGCGACCAAGCTAAGAATAAGGTTGTTTACCGGATAAATATCTTCTTCGGCTTCGACTCCAAGAATCCTTCTTCTCGTCTTCAATCCTCCATGGATGAGCTCTCTCAACACTCTAACAGGCGGAGAGAATTCTTCTCTAAGTTCTGGTTGCTCACCCACGAATACAAACAAACATCCATATAAAATATATACACATTACACAAAAGACAAAAGTTGACTGTGACAACTTTTGGGGCAGTGTATTCAAGGTTATTTAATGCCATCCAGTATGAGAGGACAATACATGCAGCTTTTCCTGCATGTCCTCTGTCCAATGCATATTCATTTGTCCTATTCCATTGAGTGTAGAACACACAAGATGCATCCAAAAGTTGTAACTCGGTCAACTCTGCAGTTGGCAGGTTTCCCGAAATCGTATCAAACAGAACCTGCAACAACATCCTGCAACTTGCTCATATGCCAAAAGTAGAAACAAAAGGGTTTGGCAATTTTGAATATGCCAACACTCTATATAGTTCTAATTGCAGTGCTTTCCGTATTTGTTATAGAGTGTTCGAAATTAGTACAATTAGCGCTTTTGTTTTTCCAATGTTTTTCCTTTATATTATATAGCATGTTATAGATTATACTTACTTTGTGCTCTATATTGTTCTAATTGCAGTGCTTTTCGTATTTGTTGTAGAGTGTTCGAAATTAGTATATTTAGCGTTTTTGTTTTTTCAATGTTTTTCGTTTACACTATATAGCATGTTATAGATTATACTTACTTTGTGCTCTATATAGTTCTAATTGCAGCGCTTTTCGTATTTGTTGTAAAGTGTTCGAAATTAGTACATTTAGCGCTTTTTTTTTTCAATGTTTTTCCTTTATATTATATAGCATGTTATAGATTATACTTACTTTGTGCTCTATATAGTTCTAATTGCAGTGCTTTTCGTATTTTTTGTAGAGTGTTCGAAATTAGTACAATTAGCGCTTTTGTTTTTTCAATGTTTTTCCTTTATATTATATAGCATGTTATAGATTATACTTACTTTGTGCTCTATATAGTTCTAATTGCAGTGCTTTTCGTATTTCTTTTAGAGTGTTCGAAATTAGTACATTAAGCGCTTTTGTTTTTTCAATGTTTTTCCTTTATATTATATAGCATGTTATAGATTATACTTACTTTGTGCTCTATATAGTTCTAATTGCAGTGCTTTTCGTATTTGTTGTAAACTGTTCGAAATTAGTACATTTAGCGCTTTTGTTTTTTCAATGTTTTTCCTTTATATTATATAGCATGCTATAGATTATACTTACTTTGTGTCCTATTGTTCTAATTACAGTGCTTTTCGTATTTGTATTAGAGAGTTCGAAATTAGTATATTTAGCGCTTTGTTTTTTTCAATGTTTTTTGTTTATGTTATATAGCATGTTATAGATTATACTTACTTTGTGCTCTATATAGTTCTAATTGCAGTGCTTTTCGTATTTGTTGTAGAGTGTTCGAAATTAGTATATTTAGCGCTTTTGTTTTTTCAATGTTTTTTGTTATATTATATAGCATGTTATAGATTATACTTACTTTGTGCTCTATATAGTTCTAATTGCAGTGCTTTTTGTATTTGTTGTAAAGTGTTCGAAATTAGTAATTTAGCGCTTTTGTTTTTTCAATGTTTTTCCTTTATATTATATAGCATGTTATAGATTATACTTACTTTGTGCTCTATATAGTTCTAATTGCAGTGCTTTTCGTATTTGTTGTAGAGTGTTCGAAATTAGTACATTTAGCGCTTTTGTTTTTTCAATGTTTTTCCTTTATATTATATAGCATGTTATAGATTATACTTACTTTGTGCTCTATAGTTCTAATTGCAGTGCTTTTCGTATTTCTTGTAGAGTGTTCGAAATTAGTACATTTAGCGCTTTTGTTTTTTCAATGTTTTTCCTTTATATTATATAGCATGTTATAGATTATACTTACTTTGTGTCTTATAGTTCTAATTGCAGTGCTTTTCGTATTTGTTGTAGAGTGTTCGAAATTAGTATATTTAGCGCTTTTGTTTTTTCAATGTTTTTCGTTTATATTATATAGCATGTTATAGATTATACTTACTTTGTGCTCTATATAGTTCTAATTGCAGTGCTTTTCGTATTTGTTGTAGAGTGTTCGAAATTAGTACATTTAGCGCTTTTGTTTTTTCAATGTTTTTCCTTTATATTATATAGCATGTTATAGATTATACTTACTTTGTGCTCTATATAGTTCTAATTGCAGTGCTTTTCGTATTTGTTGTAGAGTGTTCGAAATTAGTACAATTAGCGCTTTTGTTTTTTCAATGTTTTTCCTTTATATTATATAGCATGTTATAGATTATACTTACTTTGTGCTCTATATAGTTCTAATTGCAGTGCTTTTCGTATTTGTTGTAGAGTGTTCGAAATTAGTACATTTAGCGCTTTTGTTTTTTCAATGTTTTTCCTTTATATTATATAGCATGTTATAGATTATACTTACTTTGTGCTCTATAGTTCTAATTAGAGTGCTTTTCGTATTTGTTGTAGAGTGTTCGAAATTAGTATATTTAGCGCTTTTGTTTTTTCAATGTTTTTCTTTATATTATATAGCATGTTATAGATTATACTTACTTTGTGCTCTATATAGTTCTAATTGCAGTGCTTTTCGTATTTGTTGTAGAGTGTTCGAAATTAGTATATTTAGCGCTTTTGTTTTTTCAATGTTTTTCTTTATATTATATAGCATGTTATAGATTATACTTACTTTGTGCTCTATATAGTTCTAATTGCAGTGCTTTTCGTATTTGTTGTAGAGTGTTCGAAATTAGTACATTTAGCGCTTTTGTTTTTTCAATGTTTTTCCTTTATATTATATAGCATGTTATAGATTATACTTACTTTGTGCTCTATATAGTTCTAATTGCAGTGCTTTTCGTATTTGTTGTAAGTGTTCGAAATTAGTACATTTAGCGCTTTTGTTTTTTCAATGTTTTTCCTTTATATTATATAGCATGTTATAGATTATACTTACTTTGTGCTCTATAGTTCTAATTGCAGTGCTTTTCGTATTTGTTGTAGAGTGTTCGAAATTAGTACATTTAGCGCTTTTGTTTTTTCAATGTTTTTCCTTTATATTATATAGCATGTTATAGATTATACTTACTTTGTGCTCTATAGTTCTAATTGCAGTGCTTTTCGTATTTGTTGTAGAGTGTTCGAAATTAGTATATTTAGCGTTTTGTTTTTTCAATGTTTTTCGTTTATATTATATAGCATGTTATAGATTATACTTACTTTGTGCTCTATATAGTTCTAATTGCAGTGCTTTTCGTATTTGTTGTAGAGTGTTCGAAATTAGTACATTTAGCGCTTTTGTTTTTAATGTTTTTCCTTTATATTATATAGCATGTTATAGATTATACTTACTTTGTGCTCTATATAGTTCTAATTGCAGTGCTTTTCGTATTTGTTGTAGAGTGTTCGAAATTAGTACATTTAGCGCTTTTGTTTTTTCAATGTTTTTCCTTTATATTATATAGCATGTTATAGATTATACTTACTTTGTGCTCTATATAGTTCTAATTGCAGTGCTTTTCGTATTTGTTGTAGAGTGTTCGAAATTAGTACATTTAGCGCTTTTGTTTTTTCAATGTTTTTCCTTTATATTATATAGCATGTTATAGATTATACTTACTTTGTGCTCTATAGTTCTAATTAGAGTGCTTTTCGTATTTGTTGTAGAGTGTTCGAAATTAGTATATTTAGCGCTTTTGTTTTTTCAATGTTTTTCGTTTATATTATATAGCATGTTATAGATTATACTTACTTTGTGCTCTATATAGTTCTAATTGCAGTGCTTTTCGTATTTGTTGTAGAGTGTTCGAAATTAGTATATTTAGCGCTTTTGTTTTTTCAATGTTTTTCCTTTATATTATATAGCATGTTATAGATTATACTTACTTTGTGCTCTATAGTTCTAATTAGAGTGCTTTTCGTATTTGTTGTAGAGTGTTCGAAATTAGTATATTTAGCGCTTTTGTTTTTTCAATGTTTTTCGTTTATATTATATAGCATGTTATAGATTATACTTACTTTGTGCTCTATATAGTTCTAATTGCAGTGCTTTTCGTATTTGTTGTAGAGTGTTCGAAATTAGTATATTTAGCGCTTTTGTTTTTTCAATGTTTTTCCTTTATATTATATAGCATGTTATAGATTATACTTACTTTGTGCTCTATATAGTTCTAATTGCAGTGCTTTTCGTATTTTTTGTAGAGTGTTCGAAATTAGTACATTTAGCGCTTTTGTTTTTTCAATGTTTTTCCTTTATATTATATAGCATGTTATAGATTATACTTACTTTGTGCTCTATATAGTTCTAATTGCAGTGCTTTTCGTATTTGTTGTAGAGTGTTCGAAATTAGTACATTTAGCGCTTTTGTTTTTTCAATGTTTTTCCTTTATATTATATAGCATGTTATAGATTATACTTACTTTGTGCTCTATATAGTTCTAATTGCAGTGCTTTTCGTATTTGTTGTAGAGTGTTCGAAATTAGTACATTTAGCGCTTTGTTTTTTCAATGTTTTTCCTTTATATTATATAGCATGTTATAGATTATACTTACTTTGTGCTCTATAGTTCTAATTGCAGTGCTTTTCGTATTTGTTGTAGAGTGTTCGAAATTAGTATATTTAGCGCTTTGTTTTTTTCAATGTTTTTTGTTTATATTATATAGCATGTTATAGATTATACTTACTTTGTGCTCTATATAGTTCTAATTGCAGTGCTTTTCGTATTTGTTGTAGAGTGTTCGAAATTAGTACATTTAGCGCTTTTGTTTTTTCAATGTTTTTTTTATATTATATAGCATGTTATAGATTATACTTACTTTGTGCTCTATATAGTTCTAATTGCAGTGCTTTTCGTATTTGTTGTAGAGTGTTCGAAATTAGTATATTTAGCGCTTTGTTTTTTCAATGTTTTTGTTTATATTATATAGCATGTTATAGATTATACTTACTTTGTGCTCTATATAGTTCTAATTGCAGTGCTTTTCGTATTTGTTGTAGAGTGTTCGAAATTAGTATATTTAGCGCTTTTGTTTTTTCAATGTTTTTCTTTATATTATATAGCATGTTATAGATTATACTTACTTTGTGCTCTATATAGTTCTAATTGCAGTGCTTTTCGTATTTGTTGTAGAGTGTTCGAAATTAGTATATTTAGCGCTTTTGTTTTTCAATGTTTTTCCTTTATATTATATAGCATGTTATAGATTATACTTACTTTGTGCTCTATAGTTCTAATTGCAGTGCTTTTCGTATTTGTTGTAGAGTGTTCGAAATTAGTATATTTAGCGCTTTTGTTTTTTCAATGTTTTCCTTTATATTATATAGCATGTTATAGATTATACTTACTTTGTGCTCTATATAGTTCTAATTGCAGTGCTTTTCGTATTTGTTGTAGAGTGTTCGAAATTAGTACATTTAGCGCTTTTTTTTTTCAATGTTTTTCCTTTATATTATATAGCATGTTATAGATTATACTTACTTTGTGCTCTATAGTTCTAATTGCAGTGCTTTTCGTATTTGTTGTAGAGTGTTCGAAATTAGTATTTAGCGCTTTTGTTTTTTCAATGTTTTTCCTTTATATTATATAGCATGTTATAGATTATACTTACTTTGTGCTCTATATAGTTCTAATTGCAGTGCTTTTCGTATTTGTTGTAGAGTGTTCGAAATTAGTACATTTAGCGCTTTTGTTTTTTCAATGTTTTTCCTTTATATTATATAGCATGTTATAGATTATACTTACTTTGTGCTCTATATAGTTCTAATTGCAGTGCTTTTCGTATTTGTTGTAGAGTGTTCGAAATTAGTACATTTAGCGCTTTTGTTTTTTCAATGTTTTTCCTTTATATATATAGCATGTTATAGATTATACTTACTTTGTGCTCTATATAGTTCTAATTGCAGTGCTTTTCGTATTTGTTGTAGAGTGTTCGAAATTAGTACATTTAGCGCTTTTGTTTTTTCAATGTTTTTCCTTTATATTATATAGCATGTTATAGATTATACTTACTTTGTGCTCTATAGTTCTAATTGAGTGCTTTTCGTATTTGTTGTAGAGTGTTCGAAATTAGTATATTTAGCGCTTTTGTTTTTTCAATGTTTTTCCTTTATATTATATAGCATGTTATAGATTATACTTACTTTGTGCTCTATATAGTTCTAATTGCAGTGCTTTTCGTATTTGTTGTAGAGTGTTCGAAATTAGTATATTTAGCGCTTTTGTTTTTTCAATGTTTTTCCTTTATATTATATAGCATGTTATAGATTATACTTACTTTGTGCTCTATAGTTCTAATTAGAGTGCTTTTCGTATTTGTTGTAGAGTGTTCGAAATTAGTATATTTAGCGCTTTGTTTTTTCAATGTTTTTCCTTTATATTATATAGCATGTTATAGATTATACTTACTTTGTGCTCTATATAGTTCTAATTGCAGTGCTTTTCGTATTTGTTGTAGAGTGTTCGAAATTAGTATATTTAGCGCTTTTGTTTTTTCAATGTTTTTCCTTATATTATATAGCATGTTATAGATTATACTTACTTTGTGCTCTATATAGTTCTAATTGCAGTGCTTTTCGTATTTGTTGTAGAGTGTTCGAAATTAGTACATTTAGCTTTTGTTTTTCAATGTTTTTCCTTTATATTATATAGCATGTTATAGATTATACTTACTTTGTGCTCTATAGTTCTAATTGCAGTGCTTTTCGTATTTGTTGTAGAGTGTTCGAAATTAGTACATTTAGCGCTTTTGTTTTTTCAATGTTTTTCCTTTATATTATATAGCATGTTATAGATTATACTTACTTTGTGCTCTATATAGTTCTAATTGCAGTGCTTTTCGTATTTGTTGTAGAGTGTTCGAAATTAGTACATTTAGCGCTTTTGTTTTTCAATGTTTTTCCTTTATATTATAGCATGTTATAGATTATACTTACTTTGTGCTCTATAGTTCTAATTGCAGTGCTTTTCGTATTTGTTGTAGAGTGTTCGAAATTAGTATATTTAGCGCTTTGTTTTTTTCAATGTTTTTTTTTATATTATATAGCATGTTATAGATTATACTTACTTTGTGCTCTATATAGTTCTAATTGCAGTGCTTTTCGTATTTGTTGTAGAGTGTTCGAAATTAGTATATTTAGCGCTTTTTTTTTCAATTTTTTCCTTTATATTATATAGCATGTTATAGATTATACTTACTTTGTGCTCTATAGTTCTAATTGCAGTGCTTTTCGTATTTGTTGTAGAGTGTTCGAAATTAGTATATTTAGCGCTTTTGTTTTTTCAATGTTTTTCCTTTATATTATATAGCATGTTATAGATTATACTTACTTTGTGCTCTATATAGTTCTAATTGCAGTGCTTTTCGTATTTGTTGTAGAGTGTTCGAAATTAGTACATTTAGCGCTTTTGTTTTTTCAATGTTTTTCCTTTATATTATATAGCATGTTATAGATTATACTTACTTTGTGCTCTATAGTTCTAATTGCAGTGCTTTTCGTATTTGTTGTAGAGTGTTCGAAATTAGTATATTTAGCGCTTTTGTTTTTTCAATGTTTTTCCTTTATATTATATAGCATGTTATAGATTATACTTACTTTGTGCTCTATATAGTTCTAATTGCAGTGCTTTTCGTATTTGTTGTAGAGTGTTCGAAATTAGTACATTTAGCGCTTTTGTTTTTTCAATGTTTTTCCTTTATATTATATAGCATGTTATAGATTATACTTACTTTGTGCTCTATAGTTCTAATTGCAGTGCTTTTCGTATTTGTTGTAGAGTGTTCGAAATTAGTACAATTTAGCGCTTTTGTTTTTTCAATGTTTTTCCTTTATATTATATAGCATGTTTAGATTATACTTACTTTGTGCTCTATATAGTTCTAATTGCAGTGCTTTTCGTATTTTGTAGAGTGTTCGAAATTAGTACATTTAGCGCTTTTGTTTTTTCAATGTTTTTCCTTTATATTATATAGCATGTTATAGATTATACTTACTTTGTGCTCTATAGTTCTAATTGAGTGCTTTTCGTATTTGTTGTAGAGTGTTCGAAATTAGTATATTAGCGCTTTTGTTTTTTCAATGTTTTTCCTTTATATATATAGCATGTTATAGATTATACTTACTTTGTGCTCTATAGTTCTAATTGCAGTGCTTTTCGTATTTGTTGTAGAGTGTTCGAAATTAGTATTTAGCGCTTTTGTTTTTTCAATGTTTTTCCTTTATATTATATAGCATGTTATAGATTATACTTACTTTGTGCTCTATAGTTCTAATTGCAGTGCTTTTCGTATTTGTTGTAGAGTGTTCGAAATTAGTATATTTAGCGCTTTTGTTTTTTCAATGTTTCGTTTATATTATATAGCATGTTATAGATTATACTTACTTTGTGCTCTATAGTTCTAATTGCAGTGTTTTCGTATTTGTGTAGAGTGTTCGAAATTAGTATATTTAGCGCTTTGTTTTTCAATGTTTTTCCTTTATATTATATAGCATGTTATAGATTATACTTACTTTGTGCTCTATATAGTTCTAATTGCAGTGCTTTTCGTATTTGTTGTAGAGTGTTCGAAATTAGTATATTTAGCGCTTTGTTTTTTTCAATGTTTTTCCTATTATTATATAGCATGTTATAGATTATACTTACTTTGTGCTCTATATAGTTCTAATTGCAGTGCTTTTCGTATTTGTTGTAGAGTGTTCGAAATTAGTACATTTTAGCGCTTTTGTTTTTCAATGTTTTTCCTTTATATTATATAGCATGTTATAGATTATAAA
>NW_026137529.1:0-25808 GCF_009805555.1 Andrographis paniculata | reverse complement strand
AAAGCGCTAAATGTACTAATTTCGAACACTTTACAACAAATACGAAAAGCACTGCAATTAAACTAATAGAGCTCAAGTAAGTATAATATCTATAACATGCTATATAATACAAAGGAAAAACATTGAAAAAACAAAGCGCTAAATGTACTAATTTCGTAACATTCTACAACAAATACAAAAGCACTGCAATTAGAACTATAGAGCACAAGTAAGTATAATCTATAACATGCTCTATATAATATAAAGGAAAAACATTGTAAAAACAAAAGCGCTAAATGTACTAATTTCGAACACTTACAACAAATACGAAAAGCACTGCAATTAGAACTATAGAGCACAAAGAAGTATAATCTATAACATGCTATATATAATATAAAGGAAAAACATTGTAAAAACAAAAGCGCTAAATGTACTAATTTCGAACACTTTACACAACAAATACGAAAAGCACGCAATTAGAACTATAGAGCACAAAGTAAGTATAATCTATACATGCTATATAATATAAGGAAAAACATTGAAAAAACAAAAGCGCTAATGTACTAATTTCAACACTCTACAACAAATACGAAAAGCACTGCAATAGAACTATAGAGCACAAAGTAAGTATAATCTATAACATGCTATATAATATAAAGGAAAAACATTGAAAAACAAAGCGCTAAATGTACTAATTTCGAACACTCTACAACAAATACGAAAAGCACTGCAATTAGAACTATAGAGCACAAAGTAAGTATAATCTATAACATGCTATATAATATAAAGGAAAAACATTGAAAAAACAAAAGCGCTAAATGTACTAATTTCGAACACTCTACAACAAATACGAAAAGCACTGCAATTAGAACTATAGAGCACAAAGTAAGTATAATCTATAACATGCTATATAATATAAAGGAAAAACATTGAAAAAACAAAAGCGCTAAATGTACTAATTTCGAACACTCTACAACAAATACAAAAAGCACTGCAATTAGAACTATAGAGCACAAAGTAAGTATAATCTATAACATGCTCTATATAATATAAAGGAAAAACATTGAAAAAACAAAAGCGCTAAATGTACTAATTTCGAACACTTACAACAAATACGAAAAGCACTGCAATTAGAACTATAGAGCACAAAGTAAGTATAATCTATAACATGCTATATAATAAAAGGAAAAACATTGAAAAACAAAAGCGCTAAATGTACTAATTTCGAACACTCTACAACAAATACGAAAAGCACTGCAATTAGAACTATAGAGCACAAAGTAAGTATAATCTATAACATGCTATATAATATAAAGGAAAAACATTGAAAAACAAAAGCGCTAAATGTACTAATTTCGAACACTCTACAACAAATACGAAAAGCACTGCAATTAGAACTATAGAGCACAAAGTAAGTATAATCTATAACATGCTATATAATATAAAGGAAAAACATTGAAAAAACAAAAGCGCTAAATGTACTAATTTCGAACACTCTACAACAAATAAAAAAGCACTGCAATTAGAACTATAGAGCACAAAGTAAGTATAATCTATAACATGCTATATATATATATAAAGGAAAAACATTGAAAAAAAAAAGCGCTAAATGTACTAATTTCGAACACTCTACAACAAATACGAAAAGCACTGCAATTAGAACTATAGAGCACAAAGTAAGTATAATCTATAACATGCTATATAATATAAGGAAAAACATTGAAAAAACAAAAGCGCTAAATGTACTAATTTCGAACACTCTACAACAAATACGAAAAGCACTGCAATTAGAACTATAGAGCACAAAGTAAGTATAATCTATAACATGCTATATAATATAAAGGAAAACATTGAAAAAAAAAAGCGCTAAATGTACTAATTTCGAACACTCTACAACAAATACGAAAAGCACTGCAATTAGAACTATAGAGCACAAAGTAAGTATAATCTATAACATGCTATATAATAAAGGAAAAACATTGAAAAAACAAAAGCGCTAAATGTACTAATTTCGAACACTCTACAACAAATACGAAAAGCACTGCAATTAGAACTATAGAGCACAAAGTAAGTATAATCTATAACATGCTATATAATATAAGGAAAAACATTGAAAAAACAAAAGCGCTAAATGTACTAATTTCGAACACTCTACAACAAATACGAAAAGCACTGCAATTAGAACTATAGAGCACAAAGTAAGTATAATCTATAACATGCTATATAATATAAAGGAAAAACATTGAAAAAACAAAAGCGCTAAATGTACTAATTTCGAACACTCTACAACAAATACGAAAAGCACTGCAATTAGAACTATAGAGCACAAAGTAAGTATAATCTATAACATGCTATATAATAATATAAAGAAAAACATTGAAAAACAAAAGCGCTAAATGTACTAATTTCGAACACTCTACAACAAATACGAAAGCACTGCAATTAGAACTATAGAGCACAAAGTAAGTATAATCTATAACATGCTATATAATATAAAGGAAAAACATTGAAAAAACAAAAGCGCTAAATGTACTAATTTCGAACACTCTACAACAAATACGAAAAGCACTGCAATTAGAACTATAGAGCACAAAGTAAGTATAATCTATAACATGCTATATAATATAAGGAAAAACATTGAAAAAACAAAAGCGCTAAATGTACTAATTTCGAACACTCTACAACAAATACGAAAAGCACTGCAATTAGAACTATAGAGCACAAAGTAAGTATAATCTATAACATGCTATATAATATAAAGGAAAACATTGAAAAAACAAAAGCGCTAAATGTACTAATTTCGAACACTCTACAACAAATACGAAAAGCACTGCAATTAGAACTATAGAGCACAAAGTAAGTATAATCTATAACATGCTATATAATATAAAGGAAAAACATTGAAAAACAAAAGCGCTAAATGTACTAATTTCGAACACTCAACAACAAATACGAAAAGCACTGCAATTAGAACTATAGAGCACAAAGTAAGTATAATCTATAACATGCTATATAATAATATAAAGGAAAACATTGAAAAAACAAAAGCGCTAAATGTACTAATTTCGAACACTCTACAACAAATACGAAAAGCACTGCAATTAGAACTATAGAGCACAAAGTAAGTATAATCTATAACATGCTATATAATATAAAGGAAAAACATTGAAAACAAAAGCGCTAAATGTACTAATTTCGAACACTCTACAACAAATACGAAAAGCACTGCAATTAGAACTATAGAGCACAAAGTAAGTATAATCTATAACATGCTATATAATATAAAGGAAAAACATTGAAAAAACAAAAGCGCTAAATGTACTAATTTCGAACACTCTACAACAAATACGAAAAGCACTGCAATTAGAACTATAGAGCACAAAGTAAGTATAATCTATAACATGCTATATAATATAAAGGAAAAACATTGAAAAAACAAAAGCGCTAAATGTACTAATTTCGAACACTCTACAACAAATACGAAAAGCACTGCAATTAGAACTATAGAGCACAAAGTAAGTATAATCTATAACATGCTATATAATATAAAGGAAAAACATTGAAAAAACAAAAGCGCTAAATGTACTAATTTCGAACACTCTACAACAAATACGAAAAGCACTGCAATTAGAACTATAGAGCACAAAGTAAGTATAATCTATAACATGCTATATAATAATATAAAGGAAAAACATTGAAAAAACAAAAGCGCTAAATGTACTAATTTCGAACACTCTACAACAAATACGAAAAGCACTGCAATTAGAACTATAGAGCACAAAGTAAGTATAATCTATAACATGCTATATAATATAAAGGAAAAACATTGAAAAAACAAAAGCGCTAAATGTACTAATTTCGAACACTCTACAACAAATACGAAAAGCACTGCAATTAGAACTATAGAGCACAAAGTAAGTATAATCTATAACATGCTATATAATAAAGGAAAAACATTGAAAAACAAAAGCGCTAAATGTACTAATTTCGAACACTCTACAACAAATACGAAAAGCACTGCAATTAGAACTATAGAGCACAAAGTAAGTATAATCTATAACATGCTATATAATAAAGGAAAAACATTGAAAAAACAAAAGCGCTAAATGTACTAATTTCGAACACTCTACAACAAATACGAAAAGCACTGCAATTAGAACTATAGAGCACAAAGTAAGTATAATCTATAACATGCTATATAATATAAAGGAAAAACATTGAAAAAACAAAAGCGCTAAATGTACTAATTTCGAACACTCTACAACAAATACGAAAAGCACTGCAATTAGAACTATAGAGCACAAAGTAAGTATAATCTATAACATGCTATATAATATAAAGGAAAAACATTGAAAAAACAAAAGCGCTAAATGTACTAATTTCGAACACTCTACAACAAATACGAAAAGCACTGCAATTAGAACTATAGAGCACAAAGTAAGTATAATCTATAACATGCTATATAATATAAAGGAAAAACATTGAAAAAACAAAAGCGCTAAATGTACTAATTTCGAACACTCTACAACAAATACGAAAAGCACTGCAATTAGAACTATAGAGCACAAAGTAAGTATAATCTATAACATGCTATATATAATATAAAGGAAAACATTGAAAAAAAAAGCGCTAAATGTACTAATTTCGAACACTCTACAACAAATACGAAAAGCACTGCAATTAGAACTATAGAGCACAAAGTAAGTATAATCTATAACATGCTATATAATATAAAGGAAAAACATTGAAAACAAAAGCGCTAAATGTACTAATTTCGAACACTCTACAACAAATACGAAAAGCACTGCAATTAGAACTATAGAGCACAAAGTAAGTATAATCTATAACATGCTATATAATATAAAGGAAAAACATTGAAAAAACAAAAGCGCTAAATGTACTAATTTCGAACACTCTACAACAAATACGAAAAGCACTGCAATTAGAACTATAGAGCACAAAGTAAGTATAATCTATAACATGCTATATAATATAAAGGAAAAACATTGAAAAAACAAAAGCGCTAAATGTACTAATTTCGAACACTCTACAACAAATACGAAAAGCACTGCAATTAGAACTATAGAGCACAAAGTAAGTATAATCTATAACATGCTATATAATAATATAAGGAAAAACATTGAAAAAACAAAAGCGCTAAATGTACTAATTTCGAACACTCTACAACAAATACGAAAAGCACTGCAATTAGAACTATAGAGCACAAAGTAAGTATAATCTATAACATGCTATATAATATAAAGGAAAAACATTGAAAAAACAAAAGCGCTAAATGTACTAATTTCGAACACTCTACAACAAATACGAAAAGCACTGCAATTAGAACTATAGAGCACAAAGTAAGTATAATCTATAACATGCTATATAATATAAAGGAAAAACATTGAAAAACAAAAGCGCTAAATGTACTAATTTCGAACACTCTACAACAAATACGAAAAGCACTGCAATTAGAACTATAGAGCACAAAGTAAGTATAATCTATAACATGCTATATAATAATATAAGGAAAAACATTGAAAAAACAAAAGCGCTAAATGTACTAATTTCGAACACTCTACAACAAATACGAAAAGCACTGCAATTAGAACTATAGAGCACAAAGTAAGTATAATCTATAACATGCTATATAATATAAAGGAAAAACATTGAAAAAACAAAAGCGCTAAATGTACTAATTTCGAACACTCTACAACAAATACGAAAAGCACTGCAATTAGAACTATAGAGCACAAAGTAAGTATAATCTATAACATGCTATATAATAATATAAAGGAAAAACATTGTAAAAAACAAAAGCGCTAAATGTACTAATTTCGAACACTCTACAACAAACGAAAAGCACTGCAATTAGAACTATAGAGCACAAAGTAAGTATAATCTATAACATGCTATATAATAATATAAGGAAAAACATTGAAAAACAAAAGCGCTAAATGTACTAATTTCGAACACTCTACAACAAATACGAAAAGCACTGCAATTAGAACTATAGAGCACAAAGTAAGTATAATATAACATGCTATATAATATAAAGGAAAAACATTGAAAAAAAAAAGCGCTAAATGTACTAATTTCGAACACTCTACAACAAATACGAAAAGCACTGCAATTAGAACTATAGAGCACAAAGTAAGTATAATCTATAACATGCTATATAATATAAAGGAAAAACATTGAAAAAACAAAAGCGCTAAATGTACTAATTTCGAACACTCTACAACAAATACGAAAAGCACTGCAATTAGAACTATAGAGCACAAAGTAAGTATAATCTATAACATGCTATATATAATATAAAGGAAAAACAGTAAAAAAAAAGCGCTAAATGTACTAATTTCGAACACTCTACAACAAATACGAAAAGCACTGCAATTAGAACTATAGAGCACAAAGTAAGTATAATCTATAACATGCTAATAATAATATAAAGGAAAAACATTGAAAAACAAAAGCGCTAAATGTACTAATTTCGAACACTCTACAACAAATAAAAAAAGCACTGCAATTAGAACTATAGAGCACAAAGTAAGTATAATCTATAACATGCTATATAATATAAAGGAAAAACATTGAAAAAACAAAAGCGCTAAATGTACTAATTTCGAACACTCTACAACAAATACGAAAAGCACTGCAATTAGAACTATAGAGCACAAAGTAAGTATAATCTATAACATGCTATATAATAATATAAAGGAAAAACATTGAAAAACAAAAGCGCTAAATGTACTAATTTCGAACACTCTACAACAAATACGAAAAGCACTGCAATTAGAACTATAGAGCACAAAGTAAGTATAATCTATAACATGCTATATAATATAAAGGAAAAACATTGAAAAAACAAAAGCGCTAAATGTACTAATTTCGAACACTTACAACAAATACGAAAGCACTGCAATTAGAACTATAGAGCACAAAGTAAGTATAATCTATAACATGCTATATAATATAAAGGAAAAACATTGAAAAAACAAAAACGCTAAATGTACTAATTTCACACTCTACAACAAATACGAAAAGCACTGCAATTAGAACTATAGAGCACAAAGTAAGTATAATCTATAACATGCTATATAATATAAAGGAAAAACATTGAAAAAACAAAAGCGCTAAATGTACTAATTTCGAACACTCTACAACAAATACGAAAAGCACTGCAATTAGAACTATAGAGCACAAAGTAAGTATAATCTATAACATGCTATATAATAAAAAGGAAAAACATTGAAAAAACAAAAGCGCTAAATGTACTAATTTCGAACACTCTACAACAAATACGAAAAGCACTGCAATTAGAACTATAGAGCACAAAGTAAGTATAATCTATAACATGCTATAATAATATAAAGGAAAAACATTGTAAAAAAAAAGCGCTAAATGTACTAATTTCGACACTTACAACAAATACGAAAAGCACTGCAATTAGAACTATAGAGCACAAAGTAAGTATAATCTATAACATATATAATAATATAAAGGAAAAACATTGAAAAAAAAAGCGCTAAATGTACTAATTTCGACAACTTTACAACAAATACGAAAAGCACTGCAATTAGAACTATGGAGCACAAAGTAAGTATAATCTATAACATGCTATATAATATAAAGGAAAAACATTGAAAAAACAAAAGCGCTAAATGTACTAATTTCGAACACTCTACAACAAATAAAAAAGCACTGCAATTAGAACTATAGAGCACAAAGTAAGTATAATCTATAACATGCTATATAATAATATAAAGGAAAACATTGAAAAACAAAAGCGCTAAATGTACTAATTTCGAACACTCTACAACAAATACGAAAAGCACTGCAATTAGAACTATAGAGCACAAAGTAAGTATAATCTATAACATGCTATATATAATATAAAGGAAAACATTGTAAAAAAAAGCGCTAAATGTACTAATTTCGAACACTCTACAACAAATACGAAAAGCACTGCAATTAGAACTATAGAGCACAAAGTAAGTATAATCTATAACATGCTATATAATACAAAGGAAAACATTGAAAAAACAAAAGCGCTAAATGTACTAATTTCGTACACTCTACAACAAATACAAAAAGCACTGCAATTAGAACTATAGAGCACAAAGTAAGTATAATCTATAACATGCTATATAATAATATAAAGGAAAAACATTGTAAAAACAAAAGCGCTAAATGTACTAATTTCGAACACTCTACAACAAATACGAAAAGCACTGCAATTAGAACTATAGAGCACAAAGTAAGTATAATCTATAACATGCTATATAATAATACAAAGGAAAAACATTGAAAAAACAAAAGCGCTAAATGTACTAATTTCGAACACTCTACAACAAATACAAAAAGCACTGCAATTAGAACTATAGAGCACAAAGTAATTATAATCTATAACATGCTATATAATAATATAAAGGAAAAACATTGTAAAAAGAAAAGCGCTAAATGTACTAATTTCGACACTTTACAACAAATACGAAAAGCACTGCAATTAGAACTATAGAGCACAAAGTAAGTATAATCTATAACGCGCTATATAATATAAAGGAAAAACATTGTAAAAAAAAAAGCGCTAAATGTACTAATTTCGACAACTCTACAACAAATACGAAAAGCACTGCAATTAGAACTATAGAGCTCAAAGTAAGTATAATCTATAACATGCTATATAATACAAAGGAAAAACATTGAAAAAACAAAAGCGCTAAATGTACTAATTTCGTACACTCTACAACAAATAAAAAAAGCACTGCAATTAGAACTATAGAGCACAAAGTAAGTATAATCTATAATGTGCTATATAATAATATAAAGGAAAAACATTGTAAAAACAAAAGCGCTAAATGTACTAATTTCGAACACTCTCCAACAAATACGAAAAGCACTGCAATTAGAACTATAGAGTACAAAGTAAGTATAATCTATAACATCCTATATTATAATATAAAGGGAAAACATAGTAAAAAAAAAGGGCTAAATGTACTAATTTCGAATACTCTACAACAAATACGAAAAGCACTGTAATTAGAACTATCGAGCACAAAGTAAGTATCATCTATAACATGCTATATAACACAAAGGAAAAACATTGAAAAAACAAAAGCGCTAAATGTACTAATTTCGTACATTCTACAACAAATAAAAAAAGCACTGCAATTAGAACTATAGAGCACAAAGTAAGTATAATCTATAATATGCTATATAATATAAAGGAAAAACATTGAAAAATCAAAAGCGCTAAATGTACTAATTTCGAACACTATACAACAAATACGAAAAGCACTGCAATTAGAACTATAGAGCACAAAGTATGTATAATATATAACATGCTATATAATAATATAAAGGAAAAACATTGTAAAAACAAAAGCGCTAAATGTACTAATTTCGAACACTTTACAACAAATACGAAAAGCACTGCAATTAGAACTATAGAGCACAAAGTAAGTATAATCTATAACATGCTATATAATAATATAAAGGAAAAACATTGTAAAAACAAAAGCGCTAAATGTACTAATTTCGAACACTTTACAACAAATACGAAAAGCACTGCAATTAGAACTATAGAGCTCAAAGTAAGTATAATCTATAGCATGCTATATAATATAAAGGAAAAACATTGAAAAAACAAAAGCGCTAAATGTACTAATTTCATACACACAACAACAAATACGAAAAGCACTGCAATTAGAACTATAGACCACAAAGTAAGTATAATCTATAATATGCTATATAATATAAAGGAAAAACATTGAAAAATCAAAAGCGCTAAATGTACTAATTTCGAACACTATACAACAAATACGAAAAGCACTGCAATTAGAACTATAGAGCACAAAGTAAGTATAGTATATAACATGCTATATAATAATATAAAGGAAAAACATTGTAAAAACAAAAGCGCTAAATGTACTAATTTCGAACACTTTACAACAAATACGAAAAGCAATGCAATTAGAACTATAGAGCACAAAGTAAGTATAATCTATAACTTGCTATATAATTTAATACAAAGGAAAAACATTGAAAAAACAAAAGCGCTAAATGTCTAATTTCGTACACTCTACAACAAATACAAAAAGCACTGCAATTAGAACTATAGAGCACAAAGTAAGTATAATCTATAACATGCTATATAATACAAAGGAAAAACATTGAAAAAACAAAAGCGCTAAATGTACTAATTTCGTACACTTTACAACAAATACGAAAAGCACTGCAATTAGAACTATAGAGCACAAAGTATGTATAATCTATAACTTGCTATATAATACAAAGGAAAAACATTGAAAAAACAAAAGCGCTAAATGTACTAATTTCGTACATTCTACAACAAATACAAAAAGCACTGCAATTAGAACTATAGAGCACAAAGTAAGTATAATCTATAACGCGCTATATAATAATATAAAGGAAAAACATTGTAAAAAGAAAAGCGCTAAATGTACTAATTTCGACAACTTTACAACAAATACGAAAAGCACTGCAATTAGAACTATAGAGCACAAAGTAAGTATAATCTATAACGCGCTATATAATAATATAAAGGAAAAACATTGTAAAAAGAAAAGCGCTAAATGTCCTAATTTCGACAACTTTACAACAAATACGAAAAGCACTGCAATTAGAACTATAGAGCTCAAAGTAAGTATAATCTATAACATGCTATATAATACAAAGGAAAAACATTGAAAAAACAAAAGCGCTAAATGTACTAATTTCGTACATTCTACAACAAATAAAAAAAGCACTGCAATTAGAACTATTGACGAGGACGTCAAATCTTCTAGCATCCAAATGCCCGTGGGACCCATCACTCAAAGCCGAGCTCGTCAGTTTCAAAAATCCGTCACTGCATTGATCAGACGATTTTTCATGGAGAATCAATTTAAGGATGATGCTTGGAGACCACTTAGCCATCACCTGACGCTCGTTCAATGGGACCCGCAAGAATCCCAGTTGAAAGATCAAGAGAATCGCTAATCATGGAAGGTTATCAAGGGAATCATAACTTATGGAGAGAATCACTAATCATGGAAGTATATCAAGGGAATCCTCACTTATGGAGAGAATCGCTAATCATGGAAGTATATCAAGGGAATCATCACTTATTTCCTTTTATTATAAGTTTCCATATAGTATAATTCCATATCTAAAACTTTCCTAATGATTTATTTCCTTATAGTTAGACTTACCTTTTGGTTTGTTTCCTTTCTTATTTCTTGCCTTTTATTTTCCTCAAGGACCTCTATATAAGGTCCTTGCCTATCATTGTAATTCGACCTTTTTTTACATCTTGAATTGAATTTCACTTTTATATTTTCTCGTGTTAGGGAGTGATTTCCTCGCATTTAGAATTTCAAATCGGGTCTTTGGAGTGATTCCATCGGTTCGTGGCTTCCAATCCTTTGCAGTGGGATTTAGCCTATTGTTTGTGTTTTACCTATAGATTGATTTCAGGTCCGAGACTTATTCTCGTGGTTGGTTATCATCTATAATAATTCACATTCTCTGCACTATCTTTCTTCTTCTTTCTCTTTTCTTTTATACTTATTCTTAATCCATTTGTTCTATTGAACTTTGTGGGTAAGAAAATTATGTTGGTTATAATTATACGCGGCCGGGCCGTGTCATCTGGTATCAGAGCTAGTTGATACAATCTCTTGATTGATATCACGGTTCTTATTTGAAAAAAAAAAAAAAGCAAAAAAAAAAAGCAAAAAAAAAAAAAGTAAAAAAAAAAAGCAAAAAAAAAAAAAACAAAAAAAAGGCAAAAAAAAAAACGAAAAAAAAAAGTTAATATCAAATATAAATATATTTGTTATTTACTTTTAGTTTTCGAATCATCTTTTCTTTTATCAAAAAAACAAAAAAATAATCTATTTAGATTATTTGTCTTCTACCTTCATTCTGAACTTTTATTTCTTTTGGTTTCCGTACTGTTTTGGATTTTTTGGCTATCGTCTTTGGGAGAATTCCATTGATTTGATTTGAGTCTTTTTTGCGAGACGGAGAGGTATATAAGGTGTGGAGTGATACACTAGAGTTCTAGTGAGGTTATTTTCTTTTTTTTCTTCTATTTCTAATGGCAGGGGGTGAAGGATCCAATTCTCAACAAGTTGATGTACAAGGTCTTCTCAACACCATTCTACAAGAGTTCAAAACTCTTCACTATTCTCGATTGGAATTGATGAATAATAGGATGGATCAACTGGAAGAGAATCAACAAAAGTTGCAGGAGAATATCCGACCGTTACCGGAAACTCAGAGGCAAAATGATGTTCAACCGCATTTGAGGCCAAGACGCAACATCCGGCCCCCACCCCCACACAACTTTGACGAACCCGATGATGAGGAGTTTGAAGGAAATTGGGAACGACGTAGGCATCATAATAACTATCACCAACGGGATGGAGATGAGGCTATCAACTCGATCAAGTTTCAAGTGCCGCCGTTCCAAGGAAAATCCGACCCTGAAGTATTTTTGCAATGGGAACGAAGGTTAGAATTAATCTTTGATGTTCAACAATTAACTGACCAACAAAAACTCCGTGTGGCTGTAATGGAGCTTTCAGATTATGCCCTTGCATGGTGGGACCAATTGAGCATCAATCGCCGCAGAAATAGGGAGGCTCCAGTGCGTACTTGGACAGAACTTCGTACACTCATGCGGAAGAGGTTTGTTCCTCCTCATTACCATCGTGAAGTATTGCGGAGATTGCGGAGCATACAACAAGGGTCTCGGTCAGTGGAGGAGTACTATGAGGAGCTTGAAACACTTCTTCTACAAGCCGATATCCATGAAGATCAGGAGCAAACGATGTCTAGATTTTTGAATGGGCTTCAAAGGGATATTGTTGATGCGGTAGAGATGTACCAATACGTGGACCTCAAGGAGATGGTACACTTGGCCATAAAGGTGGAGAAGCAACTAAAATCAAAGAGGATGCAAGGTAATCCGTTTAAACTTGCTCCAATTGTAGGGTTACCTAAAGCGCCGCTTCCACAACATATCAACAAAGGAAAAGAGGAGTCCAATTCGAAGTCCTCCTTAGAATCACCCGCAACAAAAGGTACTCCGGATACAAGTGCATCTACTCTTTCATATAGCCTAACTACCCCTCAACCTCTCAAATCTTCATCCTCACCAATAAATACATCTGCCCCGAGCCACTCTCAAATACTCTACCCTTCTACTCAAAAATCAAACACGAGTGTAGTGATTCAGGGTGAAACCAGCTGGAATCTTAAACACGAGAGTGAGAGGTCTAATCTTTTTATGTGTAGGAAGGAAGCTTTACGATTAGAACATGGAGTTCATTGTCTGCTATTACTTTCTAAACCTTCTTATTTTTCCATGAATGACTCTAACAAACTTCCATCTAGTTTTTCTAACTTATTGCAGGCGTATGATGATGTTTTTCCTGATGAAGTACCTCATGGTTTACCACCCACTCGTGGAATTGAGCACCAAATTGATTTTGTCCCGGGAGCATCAATTCCTAATCGGCCAGCCTATCGAGCCAACCCGGATGAGGTAAAAGAAATACAAAGGCAAGTAGAGGATCTTCTGAGCAAAGGTTGGATTCGTGAAAGTCTAAGTCCTTGTGCTGTGCCTGTCCTATTGGTGCCAAAAAAATATGGAGGTTGGCGCATGTGTGTGGATTGCCGAGCCGTCAACGCTATAACAGTTAAGTATCGTCATCCCATTCCTAGATTAGATGACATGCTTGATAATTTGTGTGGTTCTGTAATTTTTTCAAAAATTGATTTAAAAAGTGGCTATCACCAAATTCGGATGAATCAAGGTGATGAATGGAAAACTGCCTTCAAGACTTCTTTTGGTCTATATGAGTGGTTAGTTATGCCATTTGGACTTACTAATGCCCCAAGCACATTCATGCGATTGATGAATCATATTTTAAGGAATTTTATAAATAAGTTTGTGGTAGTATACTTTGATGACATACTTGTTTATAGTACTTCTATTGAAACACATGTTGAACATTTACAAGCAGTTTTAGATGTTTTACGGGCTGAGAAGTTATATGCTAACTTGAAAAAATGCGACTTTTGTGTCGACAAGTGCAACTTTTTGGGTTTTATTGTAGGAAAAGATGGAGTATGTGTAGATCCTGCGAAGGTTGAAGCCATCCAAGAGTGGCCTACACCTACTAGCGTACGTGATGTCCGCAGTTTCCATGGCCTTGCAAGTTTCTACCGTCGATTTGTGCGGAACTTCAGCACTATTGCAGCACCCTTAACGGCAATTACCAAAAAAGAGGATAAGTTTGAGTGGGGAAGTGAACAACAAAATGCTTTTGATACTTTGAAATCGAAACTTACATGTGCACCCGTACTTGCTTTACCTGATTTCTCTAAACCGTTTGAACTTGATTGTGATGCCTCTGGTGTAGGTATTGGCGCCGTCCTCTCGCAAGAAAAGAGACCCGTTGCATTTTTTAGTGTAAAGCTACATGGCCCTGCGTTGAATTTCTCAACCTACGATAAGGAATTGTACTCCTTAGTGCAGGACCTGCTCACATGGCAACATTATGTACGTCCTCCAGAAGTTGAAGCAGCAATTCGTCGGTGTACAACGTGCTTCTCGTTGAAGTCTTCTGTTCATCCACACGGTTTGTATCCTCGCTACCTATTCTTGAATCCCCTTGGGTTGATGTTTCTATGGATTTCATATTAGGTTTGCCTAGGAGTAGTCCTGGTAAAGATTCAATTTTTGTGGTTGATCGATTTTCAAAAATGGCACATTTTATTCCATGCACAAAAACCACTGATGCTTTGCATATTGCTTCATTATTTTTCAAAGAGGTTCTTAGATTGCATGGTGTTCCAAGATCCATTGTTTCTGATAGGGATTCTCAATTTTTAAGTTATTTTTGGAAAACACTTTGGGCTAAATTAGGTACACAATTAATGTTTTCCACATCACACCACCCACAAACTGATGGTCAAACAGAAGTTGTTAATCAAACTGTGGGAAGCTTATTACGTGCCTTAGTTAATGAGAATTTGAAGAGTTGGGAAGAATTTTTAGCTCATGCTAAATTTGCATATAATCGTATGATTCATAGCTCTACAACTTGTTCTCCATTTGAGGTCGTTTTCGGTTTTAACCCATCAAGAAGGAGGGAATGACGAGGACGTCAAATCTTCAAGCATCCAAATGCCCGTGGGACCCATCACTCAAAGCCGAGCTCGTCAGTTTAAAAAATCCGTCACTGCATTGATCAGACGATTTTTCATGGAGAATCAATTTAAGGATGATGCTTGGAGACCACTTAGCCATCACCTGACGCTCGTTCAATGGGACCCGCAAGAATCCCAATTGAAAGATCAAGAGAATCGCTAATCATGGAAGGTTATCAAGGGAATCATAACTTATGGAGAGAATCACTAATCATGGAAGTATATCAAGGGAATCCTCACTTATGGAGAGAATCGCTAATCATGGAAGTATATCAAGGGAATCATCACTTATTTCCTTTTATTATAAGTTTCCATATAGTATAATTCCATATCTAAAACTTTCCTAATGATTTATTTCCTTATAGTTAGACTTACCTTTTGGTTTGTTTCCTTTCTTATTTCTTGCCTTTTATTTTCCTCAAGGACCTCTATATAAGGTCCTTGCCTATCATTGTAATTCGACCTTTTTTTACATCTTGAATTGAATTTCACTTTTATATTTTCTAGTGTTAGGGAGTGATTTCCTCGCATTTAGAATTTCAAATCGGGTCTTTGGAGTGATTCCATCGGTTCGTGGCTTCCAATCCTTTGCAGTGGGATTTAGCCTATTGTTTGTGTTTTACCTATAGATTGATTTCAGGTCCGAGACTTATTCTCGTGGTTGGTTATCATCTATAATAATTCACATTCTCTGCACTATCTTTCTTCTTCTTTCTCTTTTCTTTTATACTTATTCTTAATCCATTTGTTCTATTGAACTTTGTGGGTAAGAAAATTATGTTGGTTATAATTATACGCGGCCGGGCCGTGTCAACTATAGAGCACAAAGTAAGTATAATCTATAATGTGCTATATAATAATATAAAGGAAAAACATTGTAAAAACAAAAGCGCTAAATGTACTAATTTCGAACACTCTACAACAAATACGAAAAGCACTGCAATTAGAACTATAGAGCACAAAGTAAGTATAATCTATAACATGCTATATTATAATATAAAGGGAAAACATAGTAAAAAAAAAGCGCTAAATGTACTAATTTCGAATACTCTACAACAAATACGAAAAGCACTGCAATTAGAACTATAGAGCACAAAGTAAGTATAATCTATAACATGCTATATAACACAAAGGAAAAACATTGAAAAAACAAAAGCGCTAAATGTCTAATTTCGTACACTCTACAACAAATACGAAAAGCACTGCAATTAGAACTATAGAGCACAAAGTAAGTATAATCTATAACATGCTATATAATAATATAAAGGAAAAACATTGTAAAAACAAAAGCGCTAAATGTACTAATTTCGAACACTTTACAACAAATACGAAAAGCACTGCAATTAGAACTATAGAGCACAAAGTAAGTATAATATATAACATGCTATATAATACAAAGGAAAAACATTGAAAAAACAAAAGCGCTAAATGTACTAATTTCGAACACTCTACAACAAATATGAAAAGCACTGTAATTAGAACTATAGAGCACAAAGTAAGTATAATCTATAACATGCTATATAATAATATAAAGGAAAAACATTGTAAAAACAAAAGCGCTAAATGTACTAATTTCGAACACTTTACAACAAATACGAAAAGCACTGCAATTAGAACTATAGAGCACAAAGTAAGTATAATCTATAACATGCTATATAATATAAAGGAAAAACATTGAAAAAACAAAAGCGCTAAATGTACTAATTTCATACACACAACAACAAATACGAAAAGCACTGCAATTAGAACTATAGAGCACAAAGTAAGTATAATCTATAACATGCTATATAATATAAAGGAAAAACATTGAAAAAACAAAAGCGCTAAATGTACTAATTTCGAACACTCTACAACAAATACGAAAAGCACTGCAATTAGAACTATAGAGCACAAAGTAAGTATAATATATAACATGCTATATAATAATATAAAGGAAAAACATTGTAAAAACAAAAGCGCTAAATGTACTAATTTCGAACACTTTACAACAAATACGAAAAGCACTGCAATTAGAACTATAGAGCACAAAGTATGTATAATCTATAACATGCTATATAATTTAATACAAAGGAAAAACATTGAAAAAACAAAAGCGCTAAATGTACTAATTTCGTACACTCTACAACAAATACAAAAAGCACTGCAATTAGAACTATAGAGCACAAAGTAAGTATAATCTATAACATGCTATATAATAATATAATGGAAAAACATTGTAAAAACAAAAGCGCTAAATGTACTAATTTCGAACACTCCCAACAAATACGAAAAGCACTGCAATTAGAACTATAGAGCACAAAGTTAGTATAATCTATAACATCCTATATAATATAAAGGAAAACATTGTAAAAAAAAGCGCTAAATGTACTAATTTCGAACACTCTACAACAAATACGAAAAGCACTGTAATTAGAACTATAGAGCACAAAGTAAGTATAATCTATAACATGCTATATAATACAAAGGAAAAACATTGAAAAAACAAAAGCGCTAAATGTACTAATTTCGTACACTCTACAACAAATACAAAAAGCACTGCAATTAGAACTATAGAGCACAAAGTAAGTATAATCTATAACATGCTATATAATAATATAAAGGAAAAACATTGTAAAAACAAAAGCGCTAAATGTACTAATTTCGAACACTTACAACAAATACGAAAAGCACTGCAATTAGAACTATAGAGCACAAAGTAAGTATAATCTATAACATGCTATATAATATAAAGGAAAAACATTGAAAAAACAAAAGCGCTAAATGTACTAATTTCGAACACTTACAACAAATACGAAAAGCACTGTAATTAGAACTATAGAGCACAAAGTAAGTATAATCTATAACATGCTATATAATAATATAAAGGAAAAACATTGTAAAAACAAAAGCGCTAAATGTACTAATTTCGAACACTCTACAACAAATACGAAAAGCACTGCAATTAGAACTATAGAGCACAAAGTAAGTATAATCTATAACATGCTATATAATATAAAGGAAAAACATTGAAAAAACAAAAGCGCTAAATGTACTAATTTCATACACACTACAACAAATACGAAAAGCACTGCAATTAGAACTATAGAGCACAAAGTAAGTATAATCTATAACATGCTATATAATATAAAGGAAAAACATTGAAAAAACAAAAGCGCTAAATGTACTAATTTCGAACACTATACAACAAATACGAAAAGCACTGCAATTAGAACTATAGAGCACAAAGTAAGTATAATCTATAACATGCTATATAATATATAAGGAAAAACATTGAAAAAACAAAAGCGCTAAATGTACTAATTTCGAACACTTTACAACAAATACGAAAAGCAATGCAATTAGAACTATAGAGCACAAAGTAAGTATAATCTATAACATGCTATATAATAATAAAGGAAAAACATTGAAAAAACAAAAGCGCTAAATGTACTAATTTCGAACACTCTACAACAAATACGAAAAGCACTGCAATTAGAACTATAGAGCACAAAGTAAGTATAATCTATAACATGCTATATAATAATAAATGGAAAAACATTGTAAAAACAAAAGCGCTAAATGTACTAATTTCGAACACTCCCAACAAATACGAAAAGCACTGCAATTAGAACTATAGAGCACAAAGTAAGTATAATCTATAACATGCTATATATAATATAAAGGAAAACATTGAAAAAAAAAGGCTAAATGTACTAATTTCGAACACTCTACAACAAATACGAAAAGCACTGCAATTAGAACTATAGAGCACAAAGTAAGTATAATCTATAACATGCTATATAATATAAAGGAAAAACATTGAAAAAACAAAAGCGCTAAATGTACTAATTTCGAACACTCTACAACAAATACGAAAAGCACTGCAATTAGAACTATAGAGCACAAAGTAAGTATAATCTATAACATGCTATATAATAATATAAAGGAAAAACATTGAAAAACAAAAGCGCTAAATGTACTAATTTCGAACACTTTACAACAAATACGAAAAGCACTGCAATTAGAACTATAGAGCACAAAGTAAGTATAATCTATAACATGCTATATAATATAAAGGAAAAACATTGAAAAAACAAAAGCGCTAAATGTACTAATTTCGAACACTTTACAACAAATACGAAAAGCACTGCAATTAGAACTATAGAGCACAAAGTAAGTATAATCTATAACATGCTATATAATAATATAAAGGAAAAACATTGAAAAAACAAAGCGCTAAATGTACTAATTTCGAACACTCTACAACAAATACGAAAAGCACTGCAATTAGAACTATAGAGCACAAAGTAAGTATAATCTATAACATGCTATATAATATAAAGGAAAAACATTGAAAAAACAAAAGCGCTAAATGTACTAATTTCGAACACTCTACAACAAATACGAAAAGCACTGCAATTAGAACTATAGAGCACAAAGTAAGTATAATCTATAACATGCTATATAATATAAAGGAAAAACATTGAAAAAACAAAAGCGCTAAATGTACTAATTTCGAACACTCTACAACAAATACGAAAAGCACTGCAATTAGAACTATAGAGCACAAAGTAAGTATAATCTATAACATGCTATATAATAATATAAAGGAAAAACATTGTAAAAACAAAAGCGCTAAATGTACTAATTTCGAACACTCTACAACAAATACGAAAAGCACTGCAATTAGAACTATAGAGCACAAAGTAAGTATAATCTATAACATGCTATATAATATAAAGGAAAACATTGAAAAACAAAAGCGCTAAATGTACTAATTTCGAACACTCTACAACAAATACGAAAAGCACTGCAATTAGAACTATAGAGCACAAAGTAAGTATAATCTATAACATGCTATATAATATAAAGGAAAAACATTGAAAAACAAAAGCGCTAAATGTACTAATTTCGAACACTCTACAACAAATACGAAAAGCACTGCAATTAGAACTATAGAGCACAAAGTAAGTATAATCTATAACATGCTATATATAATATAAAGGAAAACATTGAAAAAAAAAGGCTAAATGTACTAATTTCGAACACTCTACAACAAATACGAAAAGCACTGCAATTAGAACTATAGAGCACAAAGTAAGTATAATCTATAACATGCTATATAATATAAAGGAAAAACATTGAAAAAACAAAAGCGCTAAATGTACTAATTTCGAACACTCTACAACAAATACAAAAAGCACTGCAATTAGAACTATAGAGCACAAAGTAAGTATAATCTATAACATGCTATATATAATATAAAGGAAAAACATTGAAAAAACAAAAGCGCTAAATGTACTAATTTCGAACACTCTACAACAAATACGAAAAGCACTGCAATTAGAACTATAGAGCACAAAGTAAGTATAATCTATAACATGCTATATAATATAAAGGAAAAACATTGAAAAAACAAAAGCGCTAAATGTACTAATTTCGAACACTCTACAACAAATACGAAAAGCACTGCAATTAGAACTATAGAGCACAAAGTAAGTATAATCTATAACATGCTATATAATATAAAGGAAAAACATTGAAAAACAAAAGCGCTAAATGTACTAATTTCGAACACTTTACAACAAATACGAAAAGCACTGCAATTAGAACTATAGAGCACAAAGTAAGTATAATCTATAACATGCTATATAATATAAAGGAAAAACATTGAAAAACAAAAGCGCTAAATGTACTAATTTCGAACACTCTACAACAAATACGAAAAGCACTGCAATTAGAACTATAGAGCACAAAGTAAGTATAATCTATAACATGCTATATAATATAAAGGAAAAACATTGAAAAAACAAAAGCGCTAAATGTACTAATTTCGAACACTCTACAACAAATACGAAAAGCACTGCAATTAGAACTATAGAGCACAAAGTAAGTATAATCTATAACATGCTATATAATAATATAAGGAAAAACATTGAAAAAACAAAAGCGCTAAATGTACTAATTTCGAACACTCTACAACAAATACGAAAAGCACTGCAATTAGAACTATAGAGCACAAAGTAAGTATAATCTATAACATGCTATAATAATATAAAGGAAAAACATTGAAAAAACAAAAGCGCTAAATGTACTAATTTCGAACACTCTACAACAAATACGAAAAGCACTGCAATTAGAACTATAGAGCACAAAGTAAGTATAATCTATAACATGCTATATAATATAAAGGAAAAACATTGAAAAACAAAAGCGCTAAATGTACTAATTTCGAACACTCTACAACAAATACGAAAAGCACTGCAATTAGAACTATAGAGCACAAAGTAAGTATAATCTATAACATGCTATATATAATATAAAGGAAAACATTGAAAAAAAAAAGCGCTAAATGTACTAATTTCGAACACTCTACAACAAATACGAAAAGCACTGCAATTAGAACTATAGAGCACAAAGTAAGTATAATCTATAACATGCTATATAATATAAAGGAAAAACATTGAAAAAACAAAAGCGCTAAATGTACTAATTTCGAACACTCTACAACAAATACGAAAAGCACTGCAATTAGAACTATAGAGCACAAAGTAAGTATAATCTATAACATGCTATATAATATAAAGGAAAAACATTGAAAAACAAAAGCGCTAAATGTACTAATTTCGAACACTCTACAACAAATACGAAAAGCACTGCAATTAGAACTATAGAGCACAAAGTAAGTATAATCTATAACATGCTATATATAATAAAAGGAAAAACATTGAAAAAACAAAAGCGCTAAATGTACTAATTTCGAACACTCTACAACAAATACGAAAAGCACTGCAATTAGAACTATAGAGCACAAAGTAAGTATAATCTATAACATGCTATATAATATAAAGGAAAAACATTGAAAAAACAAAAGCGCTAAATGTACTAATTTCGAACACTCTACAACAAATACGAAAAGCACTGCAATTAGAACTATAGAGCACAAAGTAAGTATAATCTATAACATGCTATATAATATAAAGGAAAAACATTGAAAAAACAAAAGCGCTAAATGTACTAATTTCGAACACTCTACAACAAATACGAAAAGCACTGCAATTAGAACTATAGAGCACAAAGTAAGTATAATCTATAACATGCTATATAATATAAAGGAAAAACATTGAAAAAACAAAAGCGCTAAATGTACTAATTTCGAACACTCTACAACAAATACGAAAAGCACTGCAATTAGAACTATAGAGCACAAAGTAAGTATAATCTATAACATGCTATATAATAATAAAAGGAAAAACATTGAAAAAACAAAAGCGCTAAATGTACTAATTTCGAACACTCTACAACAAATACGAAAAGCACTGCAATTAGAACTATAGAGCACAAAGTAAGTATAATCTATAACATGCTATATAATAATAAAGGAAAAACATTGAAAAACAAAAGCGCTAAATGTACTAATTTCGAACACTCTACAACAAATACGAAAAGCACTGCAATTAGAACTATAGAGCACAAAGTAAGTATAATCTATAACATGCTATATATAATATAAAGGAAAACATTGAAAAAACAAAAGCGCTAAATGTACTAATTTCGAACACTCCAACAAATACGAAAAGCACTGCAATTAGAACTATAGAGCACAAAGTAAGTATAATCTATAACATGCTATATATAATATAAAGGAAAAACATTGAAAAAAAAAAGCGCTAAATGTACTAATTTCGAACACTCTACAACAAATACGAAAAGCACTGCAATTAGAACTATAGAGCACAAAGTAAGTATAATCTATAACATGCTATATAATAAAAGGAAAAACATTGAAAAAACAAAAGCGCTAAATGTACTAATTTCGAACACTCTACAACAAATACGAAAAGCACTGCAATTAGAACTATAGAGCACAAAGTAAGTATAATCTATAACATGCTATATATAATATAAAGGAAAACATTGAAAAACAAAAGCGCTAAATGTACTAATTTCGAACACTCTACAACAAATACGAAAAGCACTGCAATTAGAACTATAGAGCACAAAGTAAGTATAATCTATAACATGCTATATAATATAAAGGAAAAACATTGAAAAACAAAAGCGCTAAATGTACTAATTTCGAACACTCTACAACAAATACGAAAAGCACTGCAATTAGAACTATAGAGCACAAAGTAAGTATAATCTATAACATGCTATATAATATAAAGGAAAAACATTGAAAAAACAAAAGCGCTAAATGTACTAATTTCGAACACTCTACAACAAATAAAAAAGCACTGCAATTAGAACTATAGAGCACAAAGTAAGTATAATCTATAACATGCTATATAATAATAAAGGAAAAACATTGAAAAACAAAAGCGCTAAATGTACTAATTTCGAACACTCTACAACAAATACGAAAAGCACTGCAATTAGAATAGAGCACAAAGTAAGTATAATCTATAACATGCTATATAATAATATAAAGGAAAAACATTGAAAAACAAAAGCGCTAAATGTACTAATTTCGAACACTCTACAACAAATACGAAAAGCACTGCAATTAGAACTATAGAGCACAAAGTAAGTATAATCTATAACATGCTATATAATATAAAGGAAAAACATTGAAAAAACAAAAGCGCTAAATGTACTAATTTCATACACTCTACAACAAATACGAAAAGCACTGCAATTAGAACTATAGAGCACAAAGTAAGTATAATCTATAACATGCTATATAATATAAAGGAAAAACATTGAAAAAACAAAAGCGCTAAATGTACTAATTTCGAACACTCTACAACAAATACGAAAAGCACTGCAATTAGAACTATAGAGCACAAAGTAAGTATAATCTATAACATGCTATATAATAATATAAAGGAAAAACATTGAAAAACAAAAGCGCTAAATGTACTAATTTCGAACACTCTACAACAAATACGAAAAGCACTGCAATTAGAACTATAGAGCACAAAGTAAGTATAATCTATAACATGCTATATAATATAAAGAAAAAACATTGAAAAACAAAAGCGCTAAATGTACTAATTTCGAACACTCTACAACAAATACGAAAAGCACTGCAATTAGAACTATAGAGCACAAAGTAAGTATAATCTATAACATGCTATATAATAATATAGGGAAAACATTGTAAAAACAAAGCGCTAAATGTACTAATTTCGAACACTCCAACAAATACGAAAAGCACTGCAATTAGAACTATAGAGCACAAAGTAGTATAATCTATAACATGCTATATATAATATAAGGAAAAACATTGTAAAAAAAAAGCGCTAAATGTACTAATTTCGAACACTCTACAACAAATACGAAAAGCACTGCAATTAGAACTATAGAGCACAAAGTAAGTATAATCTATAACATGCTATATAATATAAAGGAAAAACATTGAAAAACAAAAGCGCTAAATGTACTAATTTCGAACACTCTACAACAAATACGAAAAGCACTGCAATTAGAACTATAGAGCACAAAGTAAGTATAATCTATAACATGCTATATAATAATAAAAGGAAAACATTGAAAAAACAAAAGCGCTAAATGTACTAATTTCGAACACTCTACAACAAATACGAAAAGCACTGCAATTAGAACTATAGAGCACAAAGTAAGTATAATCTATAACATGCTATATAATATAAAGGAAAACATTGTAAAAACAAAAGCGCTAAATGTACTAATTTCGAACACTCTACAACAAATACGAAAAGCACTGCAATTAGAACTATAGAGCACAAAGTAAGTATAATCTATAACATGCTATATAATATAAAGGAAAAACATTGAAAAACAAAAGCGCTAAATGTACTAATTTCGAACACTCTACCAAATACGAAAAGCACTGCAATTAGAACTATAGAGCACAAAGTAAGTATAATCTATAACATGCTATATAATATATAAAGGAAAACATTGTAAAAACAAAAGCGCTAAATGTACTAATTTCGAACACTCTACAACAAATACGAAAAGCACTGCAATTAGAACTATAGAGCACAAAGTAAGTATAATCTATAACATGCTATATATAATATAAAGGAAAAACATTGAAAAACAAAAGCGCTAAATGTACTAATTTCGAACACTCTACAACAAATACGAAACACTGCAATTAGAACTATAGAGCACAAAGTAAGTATAATCTATAACATGCTATATATAATATAGGAAAAACATTGAAAAACAAAAGCGCTAAATGTACTAATTTCGAACACTCTACAACAAATACGAAAAGCACTGCAATTAGAACTATAGAGCACAAAGTAAGTATAATCTATAACATGCTATATAATATAAAGGAAAACATTGAAAAACAAAAGCGCTAAATGTACTAATTTCGACACACTACAACAAATACGAAAAGCACTGCAATTAGAACTATAGAGCACAAAGTAAGTATAATCTATAACATGCTATATAATATAAAGGAAAAACATTGTAAAAACAAAAGCGCTAAATGTACTAATTTCGAACACTCTACAACAAATACGAAAAGCACTGCAATTAGAACTATAGAGCACAAAGTAAGTATAATCTATAACATGCTATATAATATAAAGGAAAACATTGAAAAAACAAAGCGCTAAATGTACTAATTTCGAACACACTACAACAAATACGAAAAGCACTGCAATTAGAACTATATT
>NW_026137528.1:0-29526 GCF_009805555.1 Andrographis paniculata | reverse complement strand
AAAACATTAAAACAAAGCGCTAAATGTACTAATTTCGAACACTCTACAACAAATACGAAAAGCACTGCAATTAGAACTATATAGAGAACAAAGTAAGTATAATCTATAACATGCTATAAAATATAATGAAAACCATTGAAAAAAACAAAGCGCTAAATATACTAATTTCGAACACTCTACACAAAATACGAAAAGCATTGCAATTAGAACTATAGAGCACAAAGTAAGTATAATCTATAACATGCTATATAATATAAACGAAAACGAAAAACATTGAAAAAACAAAAGCGCTAAATCTACTAATTTCGAACACTCTACAACAAATACGAAAAGCACTGCAATTAGAAATATATAGAGCCAAAGTAAGTATAATCTATAACATGCTATATAATATAAAGGAAAAACATTGAAAAAACAAAAGCGCTAAATGTACTAATTTCGAACACTCTACAACAAATACGAAAAGCACTGCAATTAGAACTATAGAGCACAAGTAAGTATAAATATAAACATGCTATATAATATAAAGGAAAAACATTGAAAAAACAAAAGCGCTAAATATACTAATTTCGAACACTCTACAACAAATACGAAAAGACTGCAATTAGAACTATATGAGCACAAAGTAAGTATAATCTAACATGCTATATAATATAAAGGAAAAACATTGAAAAAACAAAAGCGTAAATATACTAATTTCGAACACTCTACAACAAATACGAAAAGCATGCAATTAGAACTATAGAGCACAAAGTAAGTATAATCTATAACATGCTATATAATATAAAGGAAAAACATTGAAAAAACAAAGCGCTAAATGTACTAATTTCGAACACTCTACAACAAATACGAAAAGCACTGCAATTAGAACTAATAGAGCACAAAGTAGTATAATCTATAACATGCTATAAATATAAAGGAAAAACATTGAAAAAACAAAAGCGCTAAATATACTAATTTCGAACACTCTACAACAAATACGAAAAGCATTGCAATTAGAACTATAGAGGCAAAGTAAGTATAATCTATAACATGCTATATAATATAAAGGAAAAACATTGAAAAAACAAAAGCGCTAAATGTACTAATTTCGAACACTCTACAACAAATACGAAAAGCACTGCAATTAGAACTATATAGAGCACAAAGTAAGTATAATCTATAACATGCTTATATATAAAGGAAAACATTGAAAAAACAAAAGCGCTAAATATACTAATTTCGAAACACTCTACAACAATACGAAAAGCACTGCAATTAGAACTATATAGAGCACAAAGTAAGTATAATCTATAACATGCTATATAATATAAAGGAAAACATTGAAAAACAAAAGCGCTAAATGTACTAATTTCGAACACTCTACCACAAATACGAAAAGCACTTGCAATTAGAACTATATAGAGCACAAAGTAAGTATAATCTATAACATGCTATATAATATAAGGAAAAACATTGAAAAACAAAAGCGCTAAATATACTAATTTCGAACACTCTACAACAAATACGAAAAGCACTGCATTAGAACTATAGAGCACAAAGTAAGTATAAAATATCTATAACATGCATATAATATAAAGGAAAAACATTGAAAAACAAAAGCGCTAAATGTACTAATTTCGAACACTCTACAACAAATACGAAAAGCACTGCAATTAGAACTATAGAGCACAAAGTAAGTATAATCTATAACATGCTATATAATATAAAGGAAAAACATTGAAAAACAAAAGCGCTAAATGTACTAATTTCGAACACTCTACAACAATACGAAAAGCACTGCAATTAGAACTTATAGAGCACAAAGTAAGTATAATCTATAACATGCTATATAATATAAAGGAAAAACATTGAAAAAACAAAAGCGCTAAATGTACTAATTTCGAACACTCTACAACAAATACGAAAAGCACTGCAATTAGAACTATATAGAGCACAGTAAGTAGTAAGTATAATCTATAACATGCTATATAATATAAAGGAAAAACATTGAAAAAAACAAAAGCGCTAAATGTACTAATTTCGAACACTCTACAACAAATACGAAAAGCATTGCAATTAGAACTATAGAGCACAAAGTAAGTATAATCTATAACATGCTATATAATATAAAGGAAAAACATTGAAAAAACAAAAGCGCTAAATATACTAATTTCGAACACTCTACAACAAATACGAAAAGCACTGTAATTAGAACTATAGAGAGCACAAAGTAAGTATAATCTATAACATGCTATATAATATAAAGGAAAAACATTGAAAAAAAAAAGCGCTAAATGTACTAATTTCGAACACTCTACAACAAATACGAAAAGCACTGCAATTAGAACTATATAGAGCACAAAGTAAGTATAATCTATAACATGCTATATAATATAAAGGAAAAACATTGAAAAAACAAAAGCGCTAAATATACTAATTTCGAACACTCTACAACAAATACGAAAAGCACTGCAATTAGAACTATATAGAGCACAAAGTAAGTATAATCTATAACATGCTATATAATATAAAGGAAAAACATTGAAAAAACAAAAGCGCTAAATGTACTAATTTCGAACACTCTACAACAAATACGAAAAGCATTGCAATTAGAACTATAGAGCACAAAGTAAGTATAATCTATAACATGCTATATAATATAAAGGAAAAACATTGAAAAAACAAAAGCGCTAAATTACTAATTTCGAACACTCTACAACAAATACGAAAAGCACTGCAATTAGAACTATATAGAGCACAAAGTAAGTATAATCTATAACATGCTATATAATATAAAGGAAAAACATTGAAAAAAACAAAGCGCTAAATATACTAATTTCGAACACTCTACAACAAATACGAAAAGCACTGCAATTAGAACTATAGAGCACAAAGTAAGTATAATCTATAACATGCTATATAATATAAAGGAAAAACATTGAAAAAACAAAGCGCTAAATGTACTAATTTCGAACACTCTACAACAAATACGAAAGGCACTGCAATTAGAACTATAGAGCACAAAGTAAGTATAATCTATAACATGCTATATAATATAAAGGAAAAACATTGAAAAAACAAAAGCGCTAAATATACTAATTTCGAACACTCTACAACAAATACGAAAAGCACTGCAATTAGAACTATAGAGCACAAAGTAAGTATAATCTATAACATGCTATATAATATAAAGGAAAAACATTGAAAAAACAAAAGCGCTAAATGTACTAATTTCGAACACTCTACAACAAATACGAAAAGCACTGCAATTAGAACTATATAGAGCACAAAGTAAGTATAATCTATAACATGCTATATAATATAAAGGAAAAACATTGAAAAAACAAAAGCGCTAAATATACTAATTTCGAACACTCTACAACAAATACGAAAAGCACTGCAATTAGAACTATAGAGCACAAAGTAAGTATAATCTATAACATGCTATATAATATAAAGGAAAAACATTGAAAAAACAAAAGCGCTAAATATACTAATTTCGAACACTCTACAACAAATACGAAAAGCACTGCAATTAGAACTATAGAGCACAAAGTAAGTATAATCTATAACATGCTATATAATATAAAGGAAAAACATTGAAAAAAAAAAGCGCTAAATGTACTAATTTCGAACACTCTACAACAAATACGAAAAGCACTGCAATTAGAACTATAGAGCACAAAGTAAGTATAATCTATAACATGCTATATAATATAAAGGAAAAACATTGAAAAAACAAAAGCGCTAAATGTACTAATTTCGAACACTCTACAACAAATACGAAAAGCACTGCAATTAGAACTATATAGCACAAAGCACAAAGTAAGTATAATCTATAACATGCTATATAATATAAAGGAAAAACATTGAAAAAACAAAAGCGCTAAATGTACTAATTTCGAACACTCTACAACAAATACGAAAAGCACTGCAATTAGAACTATAGAGCACAAAGTAAGTATAATCTATAACATGCTATATAATATAAAGGAAAAACATTGAAAAAACAAAAGCGCTAAATGTACTAATTTCGAACACTCTACAACAAATACGAAAAGCACTGCAATTAGAACTATATAGAGCACAAAGTAAGTATAATCTATAACATGCTATATAATATAAAGGAAAAACATTGAAAAAACAAAAGCGCTAAATATACTAATTTCGAACACTCTACAACAAATACGAAAAGCACTGCAATTAGAACTATATAGAGCACAAAGTAAGTATAATCTATAACATGCTATATAATATAAAGGAAAAACATTGAAAAACAAAAGCGCTAAATATACTAATTTCGAACACTCTACAACAAATACGAAAAGCACTGCAATTAGAACTATAGAGCACAAAGTAAGTATAATCTATAACATGCTATATAATATAAAGGAAAAACATTGAAAAAACAAAAGCGCTAAATATACTAATTTCGAACACTCTACAACAAATACGAAAAGCACTGCAATTAGAACTATAGAGCACAAAGTAAGTATAATCTATAACATGCTATATAATATAAAGGAAAAACATTGAAAAAACAAAAGCGCTAAATATACTAATTTCGAACACTCTACAACAAATACGAAAAGCACTGCAATTAGAACTATAGAGCACAAAGTAAGTATAATCTATAACATGCTATATAATATAAAGGAAAAACATTGAAAAAACAAAAGCGCTAAATATACTAATTTCGAACACTCTACAACAAATACGAAAAGCACTGCAATTAGAACTATAGAGCACAAAGTAAGTATAATCTATAACATGCTATATAATATAAAGGAAAAACATTGAAAAAACAAAAGCGCTAAATGTACTAATTTCGAACACTCTACAACAAATACGAAAAGCACTGCAATTAGAACTATATAGAGCACAAAGTAAGTATAATCTATAACATGCTATATAATATAAAGGAAAACATTGAAAAAAACAAAAGCGCTAAATATACTAATTTCGAACACTCTACAACAAATACGAAAAGCACTGCAATTAGAACTATAGAGCACAAAGTAAGTATAATCTATAACATGCTATATAATATAAAGGAAAAACATTGAAAAAACAAAAGCGCTAAATATACTAATTTCGAACACTCTACAACAAATACGAAAAGCACTGCAATTAGAACTATATAGAGCACAAAGTAAGTATAATCTATAACATGCTATATAATATAAAGGAAAAACATTGAAAAAACAAAAGCGCTAAATGTACTAATTTCGAACACTCTACAACAAATACGAAAAGCACTGCAATTAGAACTATATAGAGCACAAAGTAAGTATAATCTATAACATGCTATATAATATAAAGGAAAAACATTGAAAAAACAAAAGCGCTAAATATACTAATTTCGAACACTCTACAACAAATACGAAAAGCACTGCAATTAGAACTATAGAGCACAAAGTAAGTATAATCTATAACATGCTATATAATATAAAGGAAAAACATTGAAAAAACAAAAGCGCTAAATGTACTAATTTCGAACACTCTACAACAAATACGAAAAGCACTGCAATTAGAACTATAGAGCACAAAGTAAGTATAATCTATAACATGCTATATAATATAAAGGAAAAACATTGAAAAAACAAAAGCGCTAAATGTACTAATTTCGAACACTCTACAACAAATACGAAAAGCACTGCAATTAGAACTATAGAGCACAAAGTAAGTATAATCTATAACATGCTATATAATATAAAGGAAAAACATTGAAAAAACAAAAGCGCTAAATATACTAATTTCGAACACTCTACAACAAATACGAAAAGCACTGCAATTAGAACTATAGAGCACAAAGTAAGTATAATCTATAACATGCTATATAATATAAAGGAAAAACATTGAAAAAACAAAAGCGCTAAATGTACTAATTTCGAACACTCTACAACAAATACGAAAAGCACTGCAATTAGAACTATAGAGCACAAAGTAAGTATAATCTATAACATGCTATATAATATAAAGGAAAAACATTGAAAAAACAAAAGCGCTAAATGTACTAATTTCGAACACTCTACAACAAATACGAAAAGCACTGCAATTAGAACTATAGAGCACAAAGTAAGTATAATCTATAACATGCTATATAATATAAAGGAAAAACATTGAAAAAACAAAAGCGCTAAATATACTAATTTCGAACACTCTACAACAAATACGAAAAGCACTGCAATTAGAACTATAGAGCACAAAGTAAGTATAATCTATAACATGCTATATAATATAAAGGAAAAACATTGAAAAAACAAAAGCGCTAAATATACTAATTTCGAACACTCTACAACAAATACGAAAAGCACTGCAATTAGAACTATAGAGCACAAAGTAAGTATAATCTATAACATGCTATATAATATAAAGGAAAAACATTGAAAAAACAAAAGCGCTAAATGTACTAATTTCGAACACTCTACAACAAATACGAAAAGCACTGCAATTAGAACTATAGAGCACAAAGTAAGTATAATCTATAACATGCTATATAATATAAAGGAAAAACATTGAAAAAACAAAAGCGCTAAATATACTAATTTCGAACACTCTACAACAAATACGAAAAGCACTGCAATTAGAACTATAGAGCACAAAGTAAGTATAATCTATAACATGCTATATAATATAAAGGAAAAACATTGAAAAAACAAAAGCGCTAAATATACTAATTTCGAACACTCTACAACAAATACGAAAAGCACTGCAATTAGAACTATATAGAGCACAAAGTAAGTATAATCTATAACATGCTATATAATATAAAGGAAAAACATTGAAAAAAAAAAAGCGCTAAATGTACTAATTTCGAACACTCTACAACAAATACGAAAAGCACTGCAATTAGAACTATATAGAGCACAAAGTAAGTATAATCTATAACATGCTATATAATATAAAGGAAAAACATTGAAAAAACAAAAGCGCTAAATATACTAATTTCGAACACTCTACAACAAATACGAAAAGCACTGCAATTAGAACTATATAGAGCACAAAGTAAGTATAATCTATAACATGCTATATAATATAAAGGAAAAACATTGAAAAAACAAAAGCGCTAAATGTACTAATTTCGAACACTCTACAACAAATACGAAAAGCACTGCAATTAGAACTATAGAGCACAAAGTAAGTATAATCTATAACATGCTATATAATATAAAGGAAAAACATTGAAAAAACAAAAGCGCTAAATGTACTAATTTCGAACACTCTACAACAAATACGAAAAGCACTGCAATTAGAACTATATAGAGCACAAAGTAAGTATAATCTATAACATGCTATATAATATAAAGGAAAAACATTGAAAAAAAACAAAGCGCTAAATATACTAATTTCGAACACTCTACAACAAATACGAAAAGCACTGCAATTAGAACTATATAGAGCACAAAGTAAGTATAATCTATAACATGCTATATAATATAAAGGAAAAACATTGAAAAAACAAAAGCGCTAAATATACTAATTTCGAACACTCTACAACAAATACGAAAAGCACTGCAATTAGAACTATATAGAGCACAAAGTAAGTATAATCTATAACATGCTATATAATATAAAGGAAAAACATTGAAAAAACAAAAGCGCTAAATGTACTAATTTCGAACACTCTACAACAAATACGAAAAGCACTGCAATTAGAACTATATAGAGCACAAAGTAAGTATAATCTATAACATGCTATATAATATAAAGGAAAAACATTGAAAAAAACAAAAGCGCTAAATATACTAATTTCGAACACTCTACAACAAATACGAAAAGCACTGCAATTAGAACTATAGAGCACAAAGTAAGTATAATCTATAACATGCTATATAATATAAAGGAAAAACATTGAAAAAACAAAAGCGCTAAATATACTAATTTCGAACACTCTACAACAAATACGAAAAGCACTGCAATTAGAACTATAGAGCACAAAGTAAGTATAATCTATAACATGCTATATAATATAAAGGAAAAACATTGAAAAAACAAAAGCGCTAAATGTACTAATTTCGAACACTCTACAACAAATACGAAAAGCACTGCAATTAGAACTATAGAGCACAAAGTAAGTATAATCTATAACATGCTATATAATATAAAGGAAAAACATTGAAAAAACAAAGCGCTAAATATACTAATTTCGAACACTCTACAACAAATACGAAAAGCACTGCAATTAGAACTATAGAGCACAAAGTAAGTATAATCTATAACATGCTATATAATATAAAGGAAAAACATTGAAAAAACAAAAGCGCTAAATATACTAATTTCGAACACTCTACAACAAATACGAAAAGCACTGCAATTAGAACTATATAGAGCACAAAGTAAGTATAATCTATAACATGCTATATAATATAAAGGAAAAACATTGAAAAAACAAAAGCGCTAAATGTACTAATTTCGAACACTCTACAACAAATACGAAAAGCACTGCAATTAGAACTATAGAGCACAAAGTAAGTATAATCTATAACATGCTATATAATATAAAGGAAAAACATTGAAAAAACAAAAGCGCTAAATGTACTAATTTCGAACACTCTACAACAAATACGAAAAGCACTGCAATTAGAACTATATAGAGCACAAAGTAAGTATAATCTATAACATGCTATATAATATAAAGGAAAAACATTGAAAAAACAAAAGCGCTAAATGTACTAATTTCGAACACTCTACAACAAATACGAAAAGCACTGCAATTAGAACTATAGAGCACAAAGTAAGTATAATCTATAACATGCTATATAATATAAAGGAAAAACATTGAAAAAACAAAAGCGCTAAATATACTAATTTCGAACACTCTACAACAAATACGAAAAGCACTGCAATTAGAACTATAGAGCACAAAGTAAGTATAATCTATAACATGCTATATAATATAAAGGAAAAACATTGAAAAAACAAAAGCGCTAAATATACTAATTTCGAACACTCTACAACAAATACGAAAAGCACTGCAATTAGAACTATATAGAGCACAAAGTAAGTATAATCTATAACATGCTATATAATATAAAGGAAAAACATTGAAAAAACAAAAGCGCTAAATGTACTAATTTCGAACACTCTACAACAAATACGAAAAGCACTGCAATTAGAACTATATAGAGCACAAAGTAAGTATAATCTATAACATGCTATATAATATAAAGGAAAAACATTGAAAAAACAAAAGCGCTAAATATACTAATTTCGAACACTCTACAACAAATACGAAAAGCACTGCAATTAGAACTATATAGAGCACAAAGTAAGTATAATCTATAACATGCTATATAATATAAAGGAAAAACATTGAAAAAACAAAAGCGCTAAATATACTAATTTCGAACACTCTACAACAAATACGAAAAGCACTGCAATTAGAACTATATAGAGCACAAAGTAAGTATAATCTATAACATGCTATATAATATAAAGGAAAAACATTGAAAAAAAAAAGCGCTAAATGTACTAATTTCGAACACTCTACAACAAATACGAAAAGCACTGCAATTAGAACTATATAGAGCACAAAGTAAGTATAATCTATAACATGCTATATAATATAAAGGAAAAACATTGAAAAAACAAAAGCGCTAAATCTACTAATTTCGAACACTCTACAACAAATACGAAAAGCACTGCAATTAGAACTATATAGAGCACAAAGTAAGTATAATCTATAACATGCTATATAATATAAAGGAAAAACATTGAAAAAACAAAAGCGCTAAATATACTAATTTCGAACACTCTACAACAAATACGAAAAGCACTGCAATTAGAACTATAGAGCACAAAGTAAGTATAATCTATAACATGCTATATAATATAAAGGAAAAACATTGAAAAAACAAAAGCGCTAAATGTACTAATTTCGAACACTCTACAACAAATACGAAAAGCACTGCAATTAGAACTATATAGAGCACAAAGTAAGTATAATCTATAACATGCTATATAATATAAAGGAAAAACATTGAAAAAACAAAAGCGCTAAATATACTAATTTCGAACACTCTACAACAAATACGAAAAGCACTGCAATTAGAACTATAGAGCACAAAGTAAGTATAATCTATAACATGCTATATAATATAAAGGAAAAACATTGAAAAAACAAAAGCGCTAAATATACTAATTTCGAACACTCTACAACAAATACGAAAAGCACTGCAATTAGAACTATAGAGCACAAAGTAAGTATAATCTATAACATGCTATATAATATAAAGGAAAAACATTGAAAAAACAAAAGCGCTAAATCTACTAATTTCGAACACTCTACAACAAATACGAAAAGCATTGCAATTAGAACTATAGAGCACAAAGTAAGTATAATCTATAACATGCTATATAATATAAAGGAAAAACATTGAAAAAACAAAAGCGCTAAATGTACTAATTTCGAACACTCTACAACAAATACGAAAAGCACTGCAATTAGAACTATATAGAGCACAAAGTAAGTATAATCTATAACATGCTATATAATATAAAGAAAAACATTGAAAAAACAAAGCGCTAAATATACTAATTTCGAACACTCTACAACAAATACGAAAAGCATTGCAATTAGAACTATAGAGCACAAAGTAAGTATAATCTATAACATGCTATATAATATAAAGGAAAAACATTGAAAAAACAAAAGCGCTAAATCTACTAATTTCGAACACTCTACAACAAATACGAAAAGCACTGCAATTAGAACTATATAGAGCACAAAGTAAGTATAATCTATAACATGCTATATAATATAAAGGAAAAACATTGAAAAAACAAAAGCGCTAAATGTACTAATTTCGAACACTCTACAACAAATACGAAAAGCACTGCAATTAGAACTATATAGAGCACAAAGTAAGTATAATCTATAACATGCTATATAATATAAAGGAAAAACATTGAAAAAACAAAAGCGCTAAATCTACTAATTTCGAACACTCTACAACAAATACGAAAAGCATTGCAATTAGAACTTTATAGAGCACAAAGTAAGTATAATCTATAACATGCTATATAATATAAAGGAAAAACATTGAAAAAACAAAAGCGCTAAATGTACTAATTTCGAACACTCTACAACAAATACGAAAAGCACTGCAATTAGAACTATATAGAGCACAAAGTAAGTATAATCTATAACATGCTATATAATATAAAGGAAAAACATTGAAAAAAACAAAGCGCTAAATATACTAATTTCGAACACTCTACAACAAATACGAAAAGCACTGCAATTAGAACTATAGAGCACAAAGTAAGTATAATCTATAACATGCTATATAATATAAAGGAAAAACATTGAAAAAACAAAAGCGCTAAATATACTAATTTCGAACACTCTACAACAAATACGAAAAGCATTGCAATTAGAACTATATAGAGCACAAAGTAAGTATAATCTATAACATGCTATATAATATAAAGGAAAAACATTGAAAAAACAAAAGCGCTAAATGTACTAATTTCGAACACTCTACAACAAATACGAAAAGCACTGCAATTAGAACTATATAGAGCACAAAGTAAGTATAATCTATAACATGCTATATAATATAAAGGAAAAACATTGAAAAAACAAAAGCGCTAAATATACTAATTTCGAACACTCTACAACAAATACGAAAAGCATTGCAATTAGAACTATAGAGCACAAAGTAAGTATAATCTATAACATGCTATATAATATAAAGGAAAAACATTGAAAAAACAAAAGCGCTAAATGTACTAATTTCGAACACTCTACAACAAATACGAAAAGCACTGCAATTAGAACTATATAGAGCACAAAGTAAGTATAATCTATAACATGCTATATAATATAAAGGAAAAACATTGAAAAAACAAAGCGCTAAATATACTAATTTCGAACACTCTACAACAAATACGAAAAGCACTGCAATTAGAACTATAGAGCACAAAGTAAGTATAATCTATAACATGCTATATAATATAAAGGAAAAACATTGAAAAAACAAAAGCGCTAAATGTACTAATTTCGAACACTCTACAACAAATACGAAAAGCACTGCAATTAGAACTATATAGAGCACAAAGTAAGTATAATCTATAACATGCTATATAATATAAAGGAAAAACATTGAAAAAACAAAAGCGCTAAATCTACTAATTTCGAACACTCTACAACAAATACGAAAAGCACTGCAATTAGAACTATAGAGCACAAAGTAAGTATAATCTATAACATGCTATATAATATAAAGGAAAAACATTGAAAAAACAAAAGCGCTAAATGTACTAATTTCGAACACTCTACAACAAATACGAAAAGCACTGCAATTAGAACTATATAGAGCACAAAGTAAGTATAATCTATAACATGCTATATAATATAAAGGAAAACATTGAAAAAAACAAAGCGCTAAATATACTAATTTCGAACACTCTACAACAAATACGAAAAGCATTGCAATTAGAACTATAGAGCACAAAGTAAGTATAATCTATAACATGCTATATAATATAAAGGAAAAACATTGAAAAAACAAAAGCGCTAAATCTACTAATTTCGAACACTCTACAACAAATACGAAAAGCATTGCAATTAGAACTATATAGAGCACAAAGTAAGTATAATCTATAACATGCTATATAATATAAAGGAAAAACATTGAAAAAACAAAAGCGCTAAATGTACTAATTTCGAACACTCTACAACAAATACGAAAAGCACTGCAATTAGAACTTTATAGAGCACAAAGTAAGTATAATCTATAACATGCTATATAATATAAAGGAAAAACATTGAAAAAAAAAAGCGCTAAATGTACTAATTTCGAACACTCTACAACAAATACGAAAAGCACTGCAATTAGAACTATATAGAGCACAAAGTAAGTATAATCTATAACATGCTATATAATATAAAGGAAAAACATTGAAAAAAACAAAGCGCTAAATATACTAATTTCGAACACTCTACAACAAATACGAAAAGCACTGCAATTAAAAATAGCTTGTTATAGATTATACTTAATTTGTTCTCTATATAGTTCCAATTGCAGTGCTTTTCGTATTTGTTGTAGAGTGTTCGAAATTAGTACATTTAGCGCTTTTGTTTTTTCAATGTTTTTCCTTTACATTATATAGCATGCTATAGATTATACTTACTTTGTGCTCTATATAGTTCTAATTGCAGTGCTTTTCGTATTTGTTGTAGAGTGTTCGAAATTAGTATATTTAGCACTTTTGTTTTTTCAATGTTTTTCCTTTATATTATATAGCATGTTATAAATTATACTTACTTTGTGCTCTATATATGACATGGATACGAAAAGATCGGGACTTGCAATTCCACATATTCCAATCGGACCAGTCTCGAGAGCTCGAGCGAAAGCGTGCATTGAAAAATTGCAAGGCCTAATAAAGAAATTAGAGAATTGGAGCCCAACCAACGGACTATGTTACAACATGCGAGGACTTGATGGAAAGCCTAGGGCGAGTGCCGTGGTTGTAAAGGTTACATTGGAGCTTGCAACGCCTCAACCGGAAAACTAACGGAAAAGTTGTGCAAACCTAGGAGTTTGCTAAAATAGAGGGTTTAATAGGTAATTATATAAACCTAGGTTGCACATGCTTAAGTGGGGGGGGACCATCTATTGGGACCACTTATACATATACATATACAATAAGCTCTCTCACATGCCTCTCACATGCAAGAGGGGACCATTAGCTAGGTGTCAATCAATGAGAGGTTACTTAGTTATACTAAACCTATCCCACATTGGAAAATCACTCCACTTGCCCCTTCCCCCACTCCTATAAATAGGACTCTTAAGGTGCTTTGTAAAACACACCAAGCAAGAATATTTTTGTGAATATTTGATCATTATTGATCATTTCCTTTTTATGGAAAGTTATGCTTGATAGCAATACTTTCTCTTTTAGTCTAATATTTCATGGAATGCAATTCCATTGCATGCTCCATGGGGTTTAGTTCAAAAATTCGGGTTTGAGTATAAAGCCTCAAGTTCGTGGCATTTGGGGAAGATGGAAGAGCTCTCCAAAGTGTCGACCGAGGTGGTGCCTTCGTGGAGGATGGTTCGATGCTAGAAGGGTATCGGGTCGTTCTTACGTTAGTACTTACTTAGGTTTGCTTCTCTTTCGATTATCCTTTTTTCTCGCTTTATTCGTTTCCGCTTAGTTAATTTGTTCTTTTCTTTCTTAGTTAGTTCCGCTTAGTTAGTTTAATTCCGTGTCTTGTGTAGTTGATCAATTCGGTCCATGACATATATTTAATTTTGGTATCAGAGCAGTTTGATCAATTTACACTATCTTTATTCCGAAAATTCCGAAAAAAAAAAATTCCTTTGTTATCTTTTCTTTTTTATTCATTCCTCTAGTTGCGTAGTCGAGCTGTTTATTGCATATTCTTGACGTAGATTTGATCTCGAGTTTTGTCATTGTTTGGCCTTCTAGTGTAGACGATTTGATCCTCTATGCTTCCTAGTGTACAACATGCACCTTACATCCATATGCATTATATGAACTCAAGCTTGTGACTTTGTTGACGAGTGATTTTAATTGTACACTTCATGCTCTTGTTTGAGTTTTGCGAGTTTGTTCTTGTTTGAGTGTTGCAAGTTTGTTCTTGTTTGAGTTTTGCGATTTTGCTCTTGTTTGAGTTTTGCAAGTTTGCGGGTTGTTGAGTTCGTTGTTGTTTAAAGTGAGGTTGAAATAATTTTGAGTTGGATGTTGTTGGGGAAGTGTAAGGAGTTATTGTTGATGTATTGTTTTGCCTAGGCCTCGTAATATTGCCGTGAAAAAAAATGTTGCAAAGAAAAGAAAAAGAAAACCAAAATATTTGAAAAAAAAAAAAATGAAATACAAAAACAAAATCGAGCGGGAGGACTAGAGCAATTTTTTTTTGTCGATAATCTTGTTTGAGTTGTAGTTTTCTCATACGAGCTCCATTTTTCGCGTATGATATGTCATTGGAAAGCTTGTGAAGTGGTGAGAAAGTTATATTAATCAGTTTTTGTGAATTTGTAATTGAAGTTGATTATTCAGTTTTGAGTTTTTGAGATTGGATCGATTTTGTACTTGTCATATTCGTTTGACACGTTTTAAAGGGAGTTGAGTATTGTGGTGATTTGGTGGTTGTTGAGATCATTCAGCTTGTGTTTGTTGTCGACTTGCTTAGTTCCGGCATTTGTGTGTTGTGTATGTTTGGTCATTTGTCCGTGAATGAATGAGCATGGTTCTTTGCATTGCATGATTGACACTATCTTGAGCTTTCTTTGATTGAGTCGTGTTTAAAGTTTCTTGTCCACTTTAAACGCGTACGTCACTCAGGTTCCACCTTTACGACTCCATCAAGGCACACTTTAAGAGCTTGGAAACTCTATCCATTTGTCGAGAGGTATACACGAGTGTGCGAGAGGGGGGGAATTGTGAGAACTAACTTTCAATATACATATATTAGTTTGTTTTGGTGCAGGTATGGCTTCGTTGGATGATATCTTGGCTGCGATAAATAAGCAAAGCAAAGATATGCGAGATATTAAAGACGAGTTAGGTGGAAAGATGGATAGCATGACATCTCGTGTGGATCAGCAAGGTCGAGAGATACATGACCTACGGAGTCAAGTTGATCATGTTCGAGATGACATAGATGATGTTGTGGATGCTCGGATGAAGGCTTATGCGGAGGCCTTGTTAAGGAAGGTTGATCAAAACATGGAAAAGAAACTCGATGAGGTTTTCGATAAGGTTGCTACTCTTGAAGAAAGGGGAAGTCATAGTGATGCTAGACGTGAAGAAATCCACCTTGGCAAGCAACCTATGGGCTCAACAAGTGTTTTCCCAAATCGATCTATCCAAGTTGATGATTTTGGCGAAAGGCGTCATACTAGTCCAAGGCCTACATCTATCCAAGGCCGACGAGGAAGACGGGATGCTACCAAAGAGTTACTTGATGAATTTGACTTGGAAGAAGATATCCATAACCGAAGGAGCCGAGTTCGAGTTAATGAGGTTGATGATAACATGCAGTCCATCAAGTTCTCCATACCACCTTTCGTAGGATCGGCTGAACCTAATGAGTTTCTTGAGTGGAAAAGCAAAGTGGAGATGATGTTTGCATGTCATAATTACTCGGAGCGCAAGAAAATTCAGCTTGCTGTTGTGGAGTTTAAGGAGTATGCTCTTGTTTGGTGGGAGAAGATACAAGCTGATATTGCAAGGTCCGGAATGCCTCCGATTGAGACATGGGCAGCCCTTACTCGAGCTATGCATGCACGTTTTGTGCCCCCGCATTATCGGATGGATCTTCTTCAGAAAATTCAGTTTTTAGTCCAAGGTAGCAAGACAGTTGAGCAGTACTACAAGGAAATGGAGATGCTTATGATGCGGGCTCAGCTTGTGGAAGATGATGGAGTCACCATGTATCGGTTTCTCAAGGGGCTGAGGCGTGATATTATGATTCAAGTGGATATGTATCCTTACAATTCTACTTTGGAACTTGTCCAACTTGCTACCAAGATTGAATCGCATGGAAAGGTAGGAGTAAGTGTGAGCTTTGGAAAGACGTCACCAAATTTCAACAAGTTTGGGGGTAATACGGGACCAACAAAATCTTGGCCCAAAGGAGATGATAAGCACACGACCAAGAATGAGCCGCTTAAGGTGGTTAAGCGTGATGAACCAAGGAAAGTCAGCAAGGATGGTTCACCAAACAAAGCAAAGGAAGTCACATGCTTTAAGTGTCAAAGGAAAGGTCATTATGCCAATACATGCCCTAATGTGCGAACTGTTGTGCTTTGTGACAATGGGGACTATGTACTTTTGTCGGATGATGAGGGTGAAGATTGGGAACATGAAGTTGAGGCGAGTGAGGATGAAGCAATCCAAGAGACGGAAGAGCACGTTGAAGAGGATTCATCCGGGGACTCTCTAGTGGTTTTGCGAATGCTTGGAGCAGTTCCCAAGGAGTCGGAAAATTTTGTTGATCGGGTTAAGGAGCAACGGGAGAATTTGTTCCATTGTCGGTGCAAGATTGGTGGGAAGCGAGCGTCGATAATCATTGATAATGGAAGTTGCACCAATGTCGTAAGTTGGTATGTGGTAGACAAGCTTGGACTCCAAACTATCAAGCATCCAACTCCATACCATCTTCAATGGATGAACTCTAGTGGAGATATGAAGATCACTAGGCAAGCCAAAGTTCCTATTTCAATCGGCCCCTACAAAGAGGATGTCCTTTGTGATGTTACTCCGATGACCGCATGCCATGTGCTTCTTGGCCGACCATGGCAATCCGATAAAGGAATTATCTATGATGGCAAGACTAACAAAGTTAGATTTTATGACAAGGGCTACAAGGTAATGATTCCTTCTTTGCCATTGAAGGAGGTTCGAAAAGATCAAGAAAGCTTGCGAAAGAAGATGCAAGAGGCTGAAAGCCTTAAAAGAACTAAAGGAAAAGAAGTATCCACAGAGGAAAAGAGAGAGTCTACTGCTAAGGGTTCCAACATCCTTCTTTCACTTACCGATTTTCAGAGAGAAGTTGGTGACCTAGATCATCAAAAGGGGGGTTGTTTTATGTTGTTATGCAAAGATTTATTTCATTCTGATAAAGATAATCTACTCACTAATTTTCCCATTCCCTTTGCTAGGATGCTTGAAGAGATGAAGGATGTATACCCGGAGGAACTACCGCAAGGACTACCGCCCATTCGTGGGATAGAGCATCAAATTGACTTCGTACCCGGTGCTTCGATCCCAAATCGTCCTGCATATCGGTGCAACCCAAATGAGAATAAGGAGATTCAAAAACAAGTCCAAGAACTTCTTGAGAAGGGATGGGTTCGGGAGAGCTTATCACCATGTGCTGTTCCTGTTATCATTGTCCCCAAGAAGGATGGAACTTGGAGGATGTGTGTGGATTGCAGAGCGGTGAATGCGATTACAATTAAGTATCGACACCCAATCCCGCGCCTTGATGACTTGCTTGATGAGATCAATGGGGCGAGAATCTTCTCCAAGATTGACCTTCGGAGTGGATACCACCAGATTCGTATGCAACCCGGCGATGAGTGGAAGACGGCATTTAAAACAAAGCTAGGTTTGTACGAATGGTTGGTTATGCCATTCGGTCTAACTAATGCTCCTAGTACCTTCATGCGTTTAATGAATCATGTTCTACGTGCTTTCATTGGTAAATTTGTTGTAGTATACTTTGATGATATTCTTGTCTACAGTAAAAGTGAAAATGAACATGTGGAGCATGTGCGACTCGTCTTTCAACGGTTAAGGGAAGAACAACTCTATGCTAATTTTAAAAAGTGCATATTCCACACTAATGAAGTTGTTTTCCTTGGGTTTGTAGTTAGCGAGGATGGCTTGAAGGTTGATGAAACAAAAGTAAAGGCAATTAAAGAATGGACACCTCCAATGAATGTGGGAGAAATTAGGAGGTTTTTGGGAATGTGTGGATTTTTTCGGAGGTTCGTGCCTGGTTTTAGCTTGATCGCTGCTCCTCTCACGTCCTTGCTCAAGAAGGGAGTCCCATTTAAATGGGAGCAAGCACACCAAGAAGCGTTTGAGACATTGAAGGCAAAGCTTACTCAAGCACCAGTACTTGCGCTACCAAATTTTGAGAAGACCTTTGAGCTTGAGTGTGACGCTTCGGGCAAAGGCATGGGTGCAGTTTTGCTTCAAGAAGGTCGACCCATAGCCTATCATAGTGAGAAATTTGGAGGGGCTGCCTTGAATTACTCTACATATGACAAGGAGTTGTATGCGGTGGTACGGGCTTTAAAGACATGGCAACATTATTTGATGCCACGAGAGTTTGTGATACACACCGATCATGAGACCTTGAAGCACTTGAGGGGGCAACAACAGCTGAATCGAAGGCACGCACGATGGGTATCTTTTATTGAGTCATTTCCATACACCATCAAGTACAAAAAGGGTAAGGATAATATTGTCGCGGATGCACTCTCACGCAGGTATGCTTTAATTTCATACGCGTCCACGCATTTATTAGGATTTGAGCATGTTAAGGAATTATACCACACTGATGAGGATTTCAAAGATGTGTATGCTTTGTGTGAATTTCATGGGCATGATAAGTATTGCAGACATGAGGGATTTTTGTATTATGATAATCGACTTTGTATCCCAAAATGCTCCATTCGGGAGTTACTAATACAAGAAGTTCACGGTGGTGACATGATGGGCCACTTTGGGAAGAATGCTACAATGGAAGCTCTTGGAGAGAAATTTTATTGGCCTGGAATGCGCAAGCAAGTTGCAGATTATATTTCGCGATGCGTGACGTGCCTTAAGGCCAAGTCAACACTTAAGCCACATGGACTCTACATGCCTCTTCCACCCCCTGAGGGACCTTGGATTGATATTAGTATGGATTTTGTGTTGGGTTTACCTAGAACTGCACGTGCTAAAGATTCTATTTTCGTTGTGGTTGACAGGTTTTCCAAGATGGCGCATTTCATTCCTTGTGCAAAGACAAATGATGCCCATCACATCGCCAAACTATTTTTCAAGGAGATAGTACGCCTTCATGGAGTGCCAAGGTCTATTGTCTCAGATCGTGATGCAAAGTTCGTGAGTTACTTTTGGAAATCGTTGTGGCACGAAATTGGTACTAAGCTTCTTTTCTCCACATCCTATCACCCCCAAACTGACGGACAAACGGAGGCGGTAAACCGGGTGTTGGGTAATCTCCTTAGAGTTATTGTGAATTCACATAGTAAAAGTTGGGATGAATGTCTTCCTTACATTGAATTTGCATACAATAGACATATCCACACAGCCACACACATGTCACCGTTTGAAGTAGTTTATGGAATGAACCCACTAACGCCTACTGATCTTTTACCATTGCCTAGCAATGAGTTCTTAAATGTTAATGGTAGGGAACGAGCAAGACGCATAAAGGAACTTCATAAGGATGTCAAAGCAAGTCTAGAAAAATCTGCGGAGGTATATGCTAAGTACGCTAACCGCGGACGTAAAGCTGTAATATTGCATCCTGGCGATTGGGTTTGGGTTCACATGAGGAAGGAAAGGTTTCCAGCAAGACGACGTACAAAGCTATCACCCCGAGGAGATGGGCCATTTCGAGTGCTTGAAAGGATTAATGATAATGCATACCGTTTGGAACTTCCGGATGAATATGGTATTAATCCGACTTTTAATATTGCAGATTTATCACTCTATGATCGAGCCGATGAGGAAGCACAACGGTTGATGGATCAACCTTCTGAAGGGGGAGAGGATGACATGGATACGAAAAGATCGGGACTTGCAATTCCACATATTCCAATCGGACCAGTCTCGAGAGCTCGAGCGAAAGCGTGCATTGAAAAATTGCAAGGCCTAATAAAGAAATTAGAGAATTGGAGCCCAACCAACGGACTATGTTACAACATGCGAGGACTTGATGGAAAGCCTAGGGCGAGTGCCGTGGTTGTAAAGGTTACATTGGAGCTTGCAACGCCTCAACCGGAAAACTAACGGAAAAGTTGTGCAAACCTAGGAGTTTGCTAAAATAGAGGGTTTAATAGGTAATTATATAAACCTAGGTTGCACATGCTTAAGTGGGGGGGGACCATCTATTGGGACCACTTATACATATACATATACAATAAGCTCTCTCACATGCCTCTCACATGCAAGAGGGGACCATTAGCTAGGTGTCAATCAATGAGAGGTTACTTAGTTATACTAAACCTATCCCACATTGGAAAATCACTCCACTTGCCCCTTCCCCCACTCCTATAAATAGGACTCTTAAGGTGCTTTGTAAAACACACCAAGCAAGAATATTTTTGTGAATATTTGATCATTATTGATCATTTCCTTTTTATGGAAAGTTATGCTTGATAGCAATACTTTCTCTTTTAGTCTAATATTTCATGGAATGCAATTCCATTGCATGCTCCATGGGGTTTAGTTCAAAAATTCGGGTTTGAGTATAAAGCCTCAAGTTCGTGGCATTTGGGGAAGATGGAAGAGCTCTCCAAAGTGTCGACCGAGGTGGTGCCTTCGTGGAGGATGGTTCGATGCTAGAAGGGTATCGGGTCGTTCTTACGTTAGTACTTACTTAGGTTTGCTTCTCTTTCGATTATCCTTTTTCTCGCTTTATTCGTTTCCGCTTAGTTAATTTGTTCTTTTCTTTCTTAGTTAGTTCCGCTTAGTTAGTTTAATTCCGTGTCTTGTGTAGTTGATCAATTCGGTCCATGACAATATAGTTCTTATTGCAATGCTTTTCGTATTTGTTGTAGAGTGTTCGAAATTAGTATATTTAGCGCTTTTGTTTTTTCAATGTTTTTCCTTTATATTATATAGCATGTTATAGATTATACTTACTTTGTGCTCTATATATTTCTAATTGCAGTGCTTTTCGTATTTGTTGTAGAGTGTTCGAAATTAGTATATTTAGCGCTTTTGTTTTTTCAATGTTTTTCCTTTATATTATATAGCATGTTATAGATTATACTTACTTTGTGCTCTATATAGTTCTAATTGCAGTGCTTTTCGTATTTGTTGTAGAGTGTTCGAAATTAGTACATTTAGCGCTTTTGTTTTTTCAATGTTTTTCCTTTATATTATATAGCATGTTATAGATTATACTTACTTTGTGCTCTATATAGTTCTAATTGCAGTGCTTTTCGTATTTGTTGTAGAGTGTTCGAAATTAGTACATTTAGCGCTTTTGTTTTTTCAATGTTTTTCCTTTATATTATATAGCATGTTATAGATTATACTTACTTTGTGCTCTATATAGTTCTAATTGCAGTGCTTTTCGTATTTGTTGTAGAGTGTTCGAAATTAGTACATTTAGCGCTTTTGTTTTTTCAATGTTTTTCCTTTATATTATATAGCATGTTATAGATTATACTTACTTTGTGCTCTATATAGTTCTAATTGCAGTGCTTTTCGTATTTGTTGTAGAGTGTTCGAAATTAGTACATTTAGCGCTTTTGTTTTTTCAATGTTTTTCCTTTATATTATATAGCATGTTATAGATTATACTTACTTTGTGCTCTATAGTTCTAATTGCAGTGCTTTTCGTATTTGTTGTAGAGTGTTCGAAATTAGTACATTTAGCGCTTTTGTTTTTTCAATGTTTTTCCTTATATTATATAGCATGTTATAGATTATACTTACTTTGTGCTCTATATAGTTCTAATTGCAGTGCTTTTCGTATTTGTTGTAGAGTGTTCGAAATTAGTACATTTAGCGCTTTTGTTTTTTCAATGTTTTTCCTTTATATTATATAGCATGTTATAGATTATACTTACTTTGTGCTCTATATAGTTCTAATTGCAGTGCTTTTCGTATTTGTTGTAGAGTGTTCGAAATTAGTACATTTAGCGCTTTTGTTTTTTCAATGTTTTTCCTTTATATTATATAGCATGTTATAGATTATACTTACTTTGTGCTCTATATAGTTCTAATTGCAGTGCTTTTCGTATTTGTTGTAGAGTGTTCGAAATTAGTACATTTAGCGCTTTTGTTTTTTCAATGTTTTTCCTTTATATTATATAGCATGTTATAGATTATACTTACTTTGTGCTCTATAGTTCTAATTGCAGTGCTTTTCGTATTTGTTGTAGAGTGTTCGAAATTAGTACATTTAGCGCTTTTGTTTTTTCAATGTTTTTCCTTTATATTATATAGCATGTTATAGATTATACTTACTTTGTGCTCTATAGTTCTAATTGCAGTGCTTTTCGTATTTGTTGTAGAGTGTTCGAAATTAGTACATTTAGCGCTTTTGTTTTTTCAATGTTTTTCCTTTATATTATATAGCATGTTATAGATTATACTTACTTTGTGCTCTATAGTTCTAATTGCAGTGCTTTTCGTATTTGTTGTAGAGTGTTCGAAATTAGTACATTTAGCGCTTTTGTTTTTTCAATGTTTTTCCTTTATATTATATAGCATGTTATAGATTATACTTACTTTGTGCTCTATAGTTCTAATTGCAGTGCTTTTCGTATTTGTTGTAGAGTGTTCGAAATTAGTACATTTAGCGCTTTTGTTTTTTCAATGTTTTTCCTTTATATTATATAGCATGTTATAGATTATACTTACTTTGTGCTCTATATAGTTCTAATTGCAGTGCTTTTCGTATTTGTTGTAGAGTGTTCGAAATTAGTATATTTAGCGCTTTTGTTTTTTCAATGTTTTTCCTTTATATTATATAGCATGTTATAGATTATACTTACTTTGTGCTCTATAGTTCTAATTGCAGTGCTTTTCGTATTTGTTGTAGAGTGTTCGAAATTAGTACATTTAGCGCTTTTGTTTTTTCAATGTTTTTCCTTTATATTATATAGCATGTTATAGATTATACTTACTTTGTGCTCTATAGTTCTAATTGCAGTGCTTTTCGTATTTGTTGTAGAGTGTTCGAAATTAGTATATTTAGCGCTTTTGTTTTTTCAATGTTTTTCCTTTATATTATATAGCATGTTATAGATTATACTTACTTTGTGCTCTATATAGTTCTAATTGCAGTGCTTTTCGTATTTGTTGTAGAGTGTTCGAAATTAGTACATTTAGCGCTTTTGTTTTTTCAATGTTTTTCCTTTATATTATATAGCATGTTATAGATTATACTTACTTTGTGCTCTATAGTTCTAATTGCAGTGCTTTTCGTATTTGTTGTAGAGTGTTCGAAATTAGTACATTTAGCGCTTTTGTTTTTTCAATGTTTTTCCTTTATATTATATAGCATGTTATAGATTATACTTACTTTGTGCTCTATAGTTCTAATTGCAGTGCTTTTCGTATTTGTTGTAGAGTGTTCGAAATTAGTACATTTAGCGCTTTTGTTTTTTCAATGTTTTTCCTTTATATTATATAGCATGTTATAGATTATACTTACTTTGTGCTCTATAGTTCTAATTGCAGTGCTTTTCGTATTTGTTGTAGAGTGTTCGAAATTAGTACATTTAGCGCTTTTGTTTTTTCAATGTTTTTCCTTTATATTATATAGCATGTTATAGATTATACTTACTTTGTGCTCTATAGTTCTAATTGCAGTGCTTTTCGTATTTGTTGTAGAGTGTTCGAAATTAGTACATTTAGCGCTTTTGTTTTTTCAATGTTTTTCCTTTATATTATATAGCATGTTATAGATTATACTTACTTTGTGCTCTATATAGTTCTAATTGCAGTGCTTTTCGTATTTGTTGTAGAGTGTTCGAAATTAGTACATTTAGCGCTTTTGTTTTTTCAATGTTTTTCCTTTATATTATATAGCATGTTATAGATTATACTTACTTTGTGCTCTATATAGTTCTAATTGCAGTGCTTTTCGTATTTGTTGTAGAGTGTTCGAAATTAGTACATTTAGCGCTTTTGTTTTTTCAATGTTTTTCCTTTATATTATATAGCATGTTATAGATTATACTTACTTTGTGCTCTATAGTTCTAATTGCAGTGCTTTTCGTATTTGTTGTAGAGTGTTCGAAATTAGTACATTTAGCGCTTTTGTTTTTTCAATGTTTTTCCTTTATATTATATAGCATGTTATAGATTATACTTACTTTGTGCTCTATAGTTCTAATTGCAGTGCTTTTCGTATTTGTTGTAGAGTGTTCGAAATTAGTACATTTAGCGCTTTTGTTTTTTCAATGTTTTTCCTTTATATTATATAGCATGTTATAGATTATACTTACTTTGTGCTCTATAGTTCTAATTGCAGTGCTTTTCGTATTTGTTGTAGAGTGTTCGAAATTAGTATATTTAGCGCTTTTGTTTTTTCAATGTTTTTCCTTTATATTATATAGCATGTTATAGATTATACTTACTTTGTGCTCTATATAGTTCTAATTGCAGTGCTTTTCGTATTTGTTGTAGAGTGTTCGAAATTAGTACATTTAGCGCTTTTGTTTTTTCAATGTTTTTCCTTTATATTATATAGCATGTTATAGATTATACTTACTTTGTGCTCTATAGTTCTAATTGCAGTGCTTTTCGTATTTGTTGTAGAGTGTTCGAAATTAGTACATTTAGCGCTTTTGTTTTTTCAATGTTTTTCCTTTATATTATATAGCATGTTATAGATTATACTTACTTTGTGCTCTATATAGTTCTAATTGCAGTGCTTTTCGTATTTGTTGTAGAGTGTTCGAAATTAGTACATTTAGCGCTTTTGTTTTTTCAATGTTTTTCCTTTATATTATATAGCATGTTATAGATTATACTTACTTTGTGCTCTATAGTTCTAATTGCAGTGCTTTTCGTATTTGTTGTAGAGTGTTCGAAATTAGTACATTTAGCGCTTTTGTTTTTTCAATGTTTTCCTTTATATTATATAGCATGTTATAGATTATACTTACTTTGTGCTCTATAGTTCTAATTGCAGTGCTTTTCGTATTTGTTGTAGAGTGTTCGAAATTAGTACATTTAGCGCTTTGTTTTTTCAATGTTTTTCCTTTATATTATATAGCATGTTATAGATTATACTTACTTTGTGCTCTATAGTTCTAATTGCAGTGCTTTTCGTATTTGTTGTAGAGTGTTCGAAATTAGTACATTTAGCGCTTTTTTTTTTCAATGTTTTTCCTTTATATTATATAGCATGTTATAGATTATACTTACTTTGTGCTCTATAGTTCTAATTGCAGTGCTTTTCGTATTTGTTGTAGAGTGTTCGAAATTAGTATATTTAGCGCTTTTGTTTTTTCAATGTTTTTCCTTTATATTATATAGCATGTTATAGATTATACTTACTTTGTGCTCTATAGTTCTAATTGCAGTGCTTTTCGTATTTGTTGTAGAGTGTTCGAAATTAGTATATTTAGCGCTTTTGTTTTTTCAATGTTTTTCCTTTATATTATATAGCATGTTATAGATTATACTTACTTTGTGCTCTATAGTTCTAATTGCAGTGCTTTTCGTATTTGTTGTAGAGTGTTCGAAATTAGTACATTTAGCGCTTTTGTTTTTTCAATGTTTTTCCTTTATATTATATAGCATGTTATAGATTATACTTACTTTGTGCTCTATAGTTCTAATTGCAGTGCTTTTCGTATTTGTTGTAGAGTGTTCGAAATTAGTACATTTAGCGCTTTTGTTTTTTCAATGTTTTTCCTTTATATTATATAGCATGTTATAGATTATACTTACTTTGTGCTCTATATAGTTCTAATTGCAGTGCTTTTCGTATTTGTTGTAGAGTGTTCGAAATTAGTACATTTAGCGCTTTTGTTTTTTCAATGTTTTTCCTTTATATTATATAGCATGTTATAGATTATACTTACTTTGTGCTCTATAGTTCTAATTGCAGTGCTTTTCGTATTTGTTGTAGAGTGTTCGAAATTAGTATATTTAGCGCTTTTGTTTTTTCAATGTTTTTCCTTTATATTATATAGCATGTTATAGATTATACTTACTTTGTGCTCTATAGTTCTAATTGCAGTGCTTTTCGTATTTGTTGTAGAGTGTTCGAAATTAGTATATTTAGCGCTTTTGTTTTTTCAATGTTTTTCCTTTATATTATATAGCATGTTATAGATTATACTTACTTTGTGCTCTATAGTTCTAATTGCAGTGCTTTTCGTATTTGTTGTAGAGTGTTCGAAATTAGTACATTTAGCGCTTTTGTTTTTTCAATGTTTTTCCTTTATATTATATAGCATGTTATAGATTATACTTACTTTGTGCTCTCTGCAGTGCTTTTCGTATTTGTTGTAGAGTGTTCGAAATTAGTACATTTAGCGCTTTTGTTTTTTCAATGTTTTTCCTTTATATTATATAGCATGTTATAGATTATACTTACTTTGTGCTCTATAGTTCTAATTGCAGTGCTTTTCGTATTTGTTGTAGAGTGTTCGAAATTAGTACATTTAGCGCTTTTGTTTTTTCAATGTTTTTCCTTTATATTATATAGCATGTTATAGATTATACTTACTTTGTGCTCTATAGTTCTAATTGCAGTGCTTTTCGTATTTGTTGTAGAGTGTTCGAAATTAGTATATTTAGCGCTTTTGTTTTTTCAATGTTTTTCCTTTATATTATATAGCATGTTATAGATTATACTTACTTTGTGCTCTATAGTTCTAATTGCAGTGCTTTTCGTATTTGTTGTAGAGTGTTCGAAATTAGTATATTTAGCGCTTTTGTTTTTTCAATGTTTTTCCTTTATATTATATAGCATGTTATAGATTATACTTACTTTGTGCTCTATAGTTCTAATTGCAGTGCTTTTCGTATTTGTTGTAGAGTGTTCGAAATTAGTACATTTAGCGCTTTTGTTTTTCAATGTTTTTCCTTTATATTATATAGCATGTTATAGATTATACTTACTTTGTGCTCTATAGTTCTAATTGCAGTGCTTTTCGTATTTGTTGTAGAGTGTTCGAAATTAGTACATTTAGCGCTTTTGTTTTTTCAATGTTTTTCCTTTATATTATATAGCATGTTATAGATTATACTTACTTTGTGCTCTATAGTTCTAATTGCAGTGCTTTTCGTATTTGTTGTAGAGTGTTCGAAATTAGTACATTTAGCGCTTTTGTTTTTTCAATGTTTTTCCTTTATATTATATAGCATGTTATAGATTATACTTACTTTGTGCTCTATAGTTCTAATTGCAGTGCTTTTCGTATTTGTTGTAGAGTGTTCGAAATTAGTACATTTAGCGCTTTTGTTTTTTCAATGTTTTTCCTTTATATTATATATAGCATGTTATAGATTATACTTACTTTGTGCTCTATAGTTCTAATTGCAGTGCTTTTCGTATTTGTTGTAGAGTGTTCGAAATTAGTATATTTAGCGCTTTTGTTTTTTCAATGTTTTTCCTTTATATTATATAGCATGTTATAGATTATACTTACTTTGTGCTCTATAGTTCTAATTGCAGTGCTTTTCGTATTTGTTGTAGAGTGTTCGAAATTAGTACATTTAGCGCTTTTGTTTTTTCAATGTTTTTTTATATTATATAGCATGTTATAGATTATACTTACTTTGTGCTCTATAGTTCTAATTGCAGTGCTTTTCGTATTTGTTGTAGAGTGTTCGAAATTAGTATATTTAGCGCTTTTGTTTTTTCAATGTTTTTCCTTTATATTATATAGCATGTTATAGATTATACTTACTTTGTGCTCTATAGTTCTAATTGCAGTGCTTTTCGTATTTGTTGTAGAGTGTTCGAAATTAGTACATTTAGCGCTTTTGTTTTTTCAATGTTTTTCCTTTATATTATATAGCATGTTATAGATTATACTTACTTTGTGCTCTCTATAGTTCTAATTGCAGTGCTTTTCGTATTTGTTGTAGAGTGTTCGAAATTAGTACATTTAGCGCTTTTGTTTTTTCAATGTTTTCCTTTATATTATATAGCATGTTATAGATTATACTTACTTTGTGCTCTATAGTTCTAATTGCAGTGCTTTTCGTATTTGTTGTAGAGTGTTCGAAATTAGTACATTTAGCGCTTTTTTTTTTCAATGTTTTTCCTTTATATTATATATAGCATGTTATAGATTATACTTACTTTGTGCTCTATAGTTCTAATTAAGTGCTTTCGTATTTTTGTAGAGTGTTCGAAATTAGTACATTTAGCGCTTTTGTTTTTCAATGTTTTTCCTTTATATTATATAGCATGTTATAGATTATACTTACTTTGTGCTCTATAGTTCTAATTGCAGTGCTTTTCGTATTGTTGTAGAGTGTTCGAAATTAGTATATTTAGCGCTTTTGTTTTTTCAATGTTTTTCCTTTATATTATATAGCATGTTATAGATTATACTTACTTTGTGCTCTATAGTTCTAATTGCAGTGCTTTTCGTATTTGTTGTAGAGTGTTCGAAATTAGTACATTTAGCGCTTTTGTTTTTTCAATGTTTTTCCTTTATATTATATAGCATGTTATAGATTATACTTACTTTGTGCTCTATAGTTCTAATTGCAGTGCTTTTCGTATTTGTTGTAGAGTGTTCGAAATTAGTACATTTAGCGCTTTTGTTTTTTCAATGTTTTTCCTTTATATTATATAGCATGTTATAGATTATACTTACTTTGTGCTCTATAGTTCTAATTGCAGTGCTTTTCGTATTTTTGTAGAGTGTTCGAAATTAGTATATTTAGCGCTTTTGTTTTTTCAATGTTTTCCTTTATATTATATAGCATGTTATAGATTATACTTACTTTGTGCTCTATAGTTCTAATTGCAGTGCTTTTCGTATTTGTTGTAGAGTGTTCGAAATTAGTACATTTAGCGCTTTTGTTTTTTCAATGTTTTTCCTTTATATTATATAGCATGTTATAGATTATACTTACTTTGTGCTCTATAGTTCTAATTGCAGTGCTTTTCGTATTTGTTGTAGAGTGTTCGAAATTAGTACATTTAGCGCTTTTGTTTTTTCAATGTTTTTCGTTTATATTATATAGCATGTTAGATTATACTTACTTTGTGCTCTATAGTTCTAATTGCAGTGCTTTCGTATTTTGTAGAGCGTGTTCGAAATTAGTCCATTTAGTGCTTTTGTTTTTTCAATGTTTTTCCTTTATATTATATAGCATGCA